>NC_091342.1:10436828-10456828 GCF_038502225.1 Cherax quadricarinatus
CAGTGAATATTAGAAAGGACTGCCCTTCTAGCATCCAGCCTGTTACTGGGGTTTCGTAACAATTAGTCAGTATCCTTGTCCAAATATCCTTTAGAATTCAATAAGAATTATTAGTGCTTCAGGATTACAACTGGTAGGTTATTAACTAGAGAAATTAAAATTTAATAAATGTATTAATTAAGTTGTCTAGGCGTATATCAAATGAAATTAATATCAACAAAATAAGAATAATCACTTCTCTCGTGTACAGTATTATTGTGCTGAAAGCACATATCACATTTATAATTCTTAAGTACCGTCTGGTACATTAACATTTAATAAAATATTACAAATATGTACAAGTAAGTTTGTGTGTGTGTAAGTGCTCTAAGTAGTTCACTATGTCTCACGACTCGACTAGACTTAAGTGACTGACAAAGTCCTCAAATAAACTAACTTTTTGACCAACTGGCAATCAGAACAGTCTGCTTGAACAATAAAAAAGAATGCTAAGCCCAATAGCAATGTAACAAGCAACTGCAACACAGAACCAGGAACAAGGAGATAATATAACGACACTAAGTAGGGACCATCAGCAGATCCTCCACAAAAGTCACACAACTCCCATTCCACTGAATCTAAGTTCAGCATAAGAAAATCCCCGACTGTGACAATACACAGATACCAGTACAAATTAGGTCAGAAGCTACAGCTCAGGACCTGAGTTACTCAGAGTGTCTATGCGACACACAACCTCAGTACAACATCGAAAATCACTAAGTCTATACAATGTTCTGTGAACAGTCTCCAGAACTAACAACAATAATAAGACAGACGATCTTCCAACAAGGGCCAATAAGGAAGAGTTAGGCACTTGTCAGGAATACGTCCAACCACCAAGAGAGTCTAGACCAGACTGAATACTTCAGGCGAGGTGTGAATACCCCCCCCCCCACCATCACGTGATCCCTCCGTGGACAGATGCTGCTCAGCAACAGAGAAGCCGGCAGAGTAACGAGCAATGAGCGATAATTACAGTAGTTAGACAATCAAGACTTGAACTATGAGCACATAATATGCTACATCCTACCTAACAAAAGTAACTAAGTCAAATAATAATATAAAGCAATATATTTACGATTTAGCTATTATCGCAAATATAAGCAATATAAAATTATATGAAAAGGTAATATACATGTATACAGGTAAGTGCATGTATACATGAAACTATATATAAACACACATACGCGCCCATATGCATACATACAGTGCTCGTCACGGCATTATGCCGGGTGAGCGCCCCGGCATAATGCCGTGATGAAAGTCAAAGGCCTACCATACAGGGGGGTCATGCTAACGGCTGCTACCCAGCAGAATGCACTGACGAAAAAAGACCCCCTGTATAGTAGGTCTTTGATTTTCATCACAGCATCATGTCGGAGCGCTCACCCGGCATAATGCCGTGTCAAGCACTATATGTACGCATACACACAGGTCGTACATAGACCTCTGTGGTTTCATAAGAAGGTCGACTTTCATTGGTCTTAGTTGTTGTTTCTTAACTATGTTAATTATAAGTGAGGTTACTGTATATTTTAAATATGCAGGTTCTTGGAAGTAATTATAAGTGAGGTTACTATATATATATTATTTTAAACAAGGAGATTATTGGAACTAACTATAAATAATGTTACTAAATAGTGAAAATTGGGAGGTTCTTGGAAAGTCATTTTTAAGATTTCTGTGGGTAATGGGTTAGTTTGGAGACTATAAAATACAGTGATGTTAGTTACACTAAAATACAGTGATGTTAGTTACACTAAAATACAGTGATGTTAGTTACACTAAAATACAGTGATGTTAGTTACACTAAAATACAGTGATGTTAGTTACACTAAAATACAGTGATGTTAGTTACACTAAAATACAGTGATGTTAGTTACACTAAAATACAGTGATGTTAGTTACACTAAAATACAGTGATGTTAGTTACACTAAAATACAGTGATGTTAGTTACACTAAAATACAGTGATGTTAGTTACACTAAAATACAGTGATGTTAGTTACATTAAAATACAGTGATGTTGCTATAAAATAGTGATACAGGCTGGACACAGTTCCTCTAGATGAGTTATCTTCACGTCACAGCTTAGTGAGTTTCCTGTAATGCTCTATAATTAATACCAGTATGGTATTATTTATTTCACGTATTACAAAAATGAATTTTTAGTGAATTTTCGAGGGTTAATAAGGCATTATAATTTTAATCACTGAAATTTGTATTTTGCAGATAACTTTTTCGGAACTTTTTTTTAAGAAAGCATGGGTAAAAAGATATATAACTGATTTTGCAAACTATGGCATCTCATCAGTGGCATTGTAGTGCTATACATGTATGTCACACTGAAAGAAAACAATTCATTGCAATCAACATAAAAGAATACTAACTACAACACAATCATCCCTGATAGAACCAGGTTTTGGATGACCTAAACTTGAGTAACATATAGGGCCAGGGTTAGCAACTCTTAGCCTGTAAATTCAGATGTGGACAAAAACAAATAAGCGCAAGATCCTGTCTTAGCAGCCAGTCTGGGGGTGAGAGAAGGTCACGTGTGAACTAGTTGGTATAGCAGTTTCTTGTTCATGAAAGTCTAAGTTCAACCTCCTTTTAAAGAGACGCAGGCAGCTAGCATATACAATGTTAGGTCGACTTACTGTAAACTTGTAAAGAGGTTTCAAGGACCAAGAGTGTTTTTAAGAGTGCAACATGCAGAGGTGCTCACTACCAGACTGAAATATTAAGTAATCATCTTACATGCAACAGATGGGTATATTTATTGTCGAAAGGTTTCGCCTACACATTGGGCTGCTTCAGTTAAATACATAGGCAACAGGCGTAGTAGTAAAATGAGGTGGTCAGTCCCTCAGCTGAGGTACTGACCACCTCAAATACTATTTCTCCAAGGTTGATGAACATCATCATTTCACTACTACACCTGCTGCCTCTGTATTTGACCGAAGAAACCTAGTGTGTAGTCAAAATGTTTCAACACTAAAGATACACAACTGTTGCACATGTGTCCTAATCATCAACTTGTAGGTATTTTATACCATTTTCAATATACAGTAATCATTTTGTTTTGTTGCCTCTTTGTAAGTTCCTTCGTACCAGTGGCCAGTGTTTACAACTGTAGCATTCATACATGCATCATTGTTTTCTGGTATACAAAATTAAAAGTCAAAAGGCAGTTTTACAATAAGTTGCCATTTATTTTGATCTTAACTTGATGCCAGTACAGGGTTCTTGAATCAAGGAATTGAAGCTACTCTTTCATTTTTTCTCATTTTCCAGGTGTTCTGTGACCCCTTGAGGGTTTAGTGTGTCCCCTTGAATATAATAATAATAATAATAATAATTACGCTTTTGCGTTTGAAGGGAGTAAGAATTGAATTAGAATGTGTAATGAAGGTTTGGAGTAACTTCACATCACTGATCTGCTACCCACCTCTCATCACTGGCCTGTTGCCCATCTGTCATCACTGGCCTCCTACCCACCATCAGTGGCTTGCTATCCACCTCTCATCACTGGCCTACTACCCACCTCTCATCACTGGCCTGCTATCCACCTCTCATCACTGGCCTACTACCCACCTTTCATCACTGGCCTGCTCCCCACCTCTCATCATTGGCCTGATACTCGTCTCTCATCACTGGCCTGCTACCCACCTCTCATCACTGGCCCGCTACCCCACCACTGGTGGCGGTGTCGGGTGAGAGTGGGCAGGGTGGTATGTGGGTCAGGTCCACAGTGATCATACCAGCCAGGGTCGCTGGTCGCTGGTACCTCCCTCCTCGTAGCACCACCACCCTAATACCACTACCGACTCCGGCTACCCGCTATCACCACCACTACCCATTCCGGCAACCCACTATCACCACCACCATTACCCACTCTGGCTGCCCGCCATCACCACCACTACCCACTCCGGCTTCCCGCCATCACCACCACTACCCACTCCGGCTACCCACTACTACCACTACCCACTTCCACTCTCGCAGTGCCAGGTTATGTTTACCAGCAACTTCTGTTACTGGTTATATGACCCAGACGCACCTGTAGCGCACAACCAAAATGTCCCGGGTTCGATCGCCGGGCACGGTGAGAAACTTAAGAGTAAATCTTAAGTCTCCTCACACCTGCTGTTCCTTTGCCTTTGATGTACCTTTGATGAGTTCCGAGAGTTTTTCTATTCTCAGAGCCCGGTTTGGGGCCAGGCTCATCTGGTGCTTACCTGGTCAACCAGGCTGTTGCTGCTGGAGACCCGCTGATCACCAAGCAGTAAAAATGTATCTGGCTTTTGGTCGATGTGTTAATCAGTCACAGAAGTATGATGTTAATGATGTGTCCGACACAAAAACCTATCACATCCATCTCTGTTTTTGTTGACGGGTGGTCCGGTTAGAGAGCGGAAGGCCTTGGTCAAATGACAGGTAAACCAGCGGAAGGTCTCGGTCATATAACCAAGTGGATTTGCATATGGATAAGAGCTGTCTTGGGAAAAATTCTCCCATTCCTTGTGATAAACACAGTCTGCCCTTAAGGTTTACCTACCTGGAGGATGTTCCGGGGGTCAATGCCCCTACGACCCAGTCCTTGACCAGGCCTCGCGGTGGATCAGGGCCTGATCAACCAGGTTGTTACTGTTGTCCGCACTCGATCCAACGTATGAATCACAGCCCGGCTGATCGGGTACTGACTTAAGGTATCTGACCGGTTTTCTCTTAAAGACATCTAAGGGTCTGTTAGTAATTCCTTTTATATATATGATGGAAGGCAGCTGAGCATTTTTGGGCCCCAGACACTTACTGTTTTCTCTTAGTGTACTCACAGCACCCCTGCTTTTCACCGGGAAGGGGGGGATGTTGCACCGTCTGTCGAGTCTTTTGGTTTCGCAAGGAGTGATGTCTGTGTGTAGATTTGGGATCAGGTAACGGTGAGAGAGAAGCAGACGGAATGAACTCCAAGAAGGATTCGAGGAAAACGGGAATGATTGAAGGAAAATGGGAATAACTAGGAAAAACGGCAGTTACTCGAGGTAAACGGGAATAAATCAATGAAAGTGGGAATGACTCCAAGAAACGTGCTGTGTTGAACTTACCTTTCGTTGTTGAGTACCCACAGACGCAGCAGTGGAAACTCAGACCTGTAGTACCCGGGCACATGTAGGTCAGGGCGCGTGTGCCCACTCCAGCTCCCTCTTGTAGTGAGCACCAACCTGGGAATACCAGTGGGACTCCATCGTTGGACCCCGGGTTCTCCAAGGTCACCCCGTGGAGACTACTGTAGTGTCAGGGGTGGGCTGAGGTTGGGGTAGATCAGGTGGTTTTAAATACCACAAGTGTGCCTCTATACAGGTATACATTCCTAAATGTCGACACCACTTGAAATAGCGACACTGATAGTCTAGTGCTAGAGAATTCGACTTGCAACCGAGAGAAGCCAGGTTCGATTCTCGGGAGGAACGAGACTGATGGGGAAGTTTCCAAACAACTGCTCCTGTTCACCTAGCAGTAAATACCATATTTTCCGGCATATAAGGCGCACAAACATACGAGACGTGTTTCGAAACAGTTGTAACGCAACGTTGGTGACCAACTGCTAAAGAGTAACCTAAAGCCTTCCCTTGACTCTGACCTTGGATATATAAGGCGCAGGCTGATTTTCCAAGACTTTTTGTGGGGGAAAAGCGCGCCCTGTATGCCGGAAAATATGGTAAGTACCTAGGAGTTAATTCGCTGTTATGGTCACATCTTGAGGGGAGAAAAACTCCCCATCGAAAACACTCCGCACTTTGACTTTCTTGGGTTATCGCGAATTATTAATCTTGCCCCTAAAGATTTTTCAACCACCTAGTCGGATTGGTTTCACGCTGACCGCGTAACTCTAATCTTGTACTGGAGGGATTTGTAATCTTGTACTGGAGGGATTTGTAATCTTGTACTGGAGGAACTTGTCATCTTGTACTGGAGGAACTTGTAATCTTGTACTGGAGGAACTTGTAATCTTGCACTGGAGGGACCTGTAATCTTGTACCTGAAGGGATTTGTAATTTACTGAATGGTATAATGTTTGCAATGTCAAGAAGTTAGTGGGTCGCTGTATCATTTTGACCGGTTGTATATAATGGCTAGTGCCATGTACTTGATTAAAGCCATATTCTAGATGGAAAACATGTAACTATCAAGTGTTGGTGGAAGGTCTCCTTAAACGTACTGAAAATTCGTGTAAAGGTGTGTAGCGTATCAGGACACGGAAAACTGGGTAATGATGGTGGTAATACTAATAATAATCGAACAAAAAGGCACAATACCGTGATGGAGTAATACACAAATAACTCGCACATACGAGAAAGAAGCTAATGACGACGTTTCGGTCTGACTTGGACCATTGACAACCCACACGCAATAGTTGAAGTAATAGTTTATGGTCGTATTATTAGTTCTAATAAGTTTTAGTAGTAGTTGTGTTATTAATAATTGTAAGTAGCAGTGGTAGTAGTATTAGTATTAGTACTAGCAGCAGCAAGGTTTGGTTTAATGTTCGTCTTTTAATATGAGATTTGCCTGCAAGTTTTGCCTAGTGCTTGGTGTTGCTTCATCTGTCATTACTACTGGCGGCAGTGAGAGCCAGAGGACGAGGTGGGCGACCAGAGCCCCTGCTTATTTATGTACCCTGACATTATCTCTGCACACACCATCTGTAGTAAGTAACCTCGACACACACCTAAAGGTCTTCTCTAACCGGTTTTTCCCAATTATTCTCTCTCTCTCTCTCTCTCTCTCTCTCTCTCTCTCTCTCTCTCTCTCTCTCTCTCTCTTTTCTTCCAGAATGCCTTCAAAGTATTGTACAAAAACTTAAGCAAAATATTTCCACATGGTTTATTGTAAAGTTTGAGGCCTGAATCAGGCATTAGTATCATTGTACTCACTTGGAAACGCTAAAACCTTAGGGATCATACAGCGCCTGTGGAATAGGATTCAATCACAGTTGATCCCAGAAAAGGTAGGTACATATTGTCCAGACATGAACTCTCTATTCTACTGTAAGCAACTCTTTGCTATTTTGAATTACTGTTTACCCACTTTAAGTCACACAAAATACCCAGAACTCACCACTTGTAGGTGGCTACTCTTCGAGTTCCTGGTGCAAGGAATGACTTAGGCTAGGCAGCAGGGTGAGGCTTTCCTCTCAGACGTGTGAGTGGCCGTCGCCGCTCAGTGTGATTCATGGTGCTCCCCACAAATCACTCCTCGACCCCATCCTTTGGGGAACTGACTTAAATGATGCTGCAACACGACTAAGAACAAAAATCGCCGATGACCCGAGCATTAGAAAAATCACTGCGTGTTTGGCTGGCTGTTACTGCCTGTTCTCAAGAAATACCTGTCGTGAATTTCTGTGCTCCCAAAATTTTTAAATAATTTTACTGTTTATTGCCGGTTAGGTTAGATTAGTTATCTTAACATACATTAACGTCTGTTTACATATCATTAACCAATAATGACGAAATTATAAAACTGATTTGACAGCGCGAGACGTATTGTAAAATCTGGAGTGTGCATTGTTTTGTGAACCGTGAAACAATTGGAGAATGGACTGAAATTTAAGGACGCTGTCGCGTGGTAAATCTATATTTTTAATGGTATGGAAAACCTTCCATTTCTTCTTGCGATAATAAATTTATCATTTTCCAGGGCAGACCGGTGAGCCAGCGGAAGGTCTTGGTATCACTAGTTAATAGTAGAAGTTGGACCAAAACGTTGTCATAAGTTTCAGCCTCCTATTTGCGGTGTCTGTTTGTAGTGTCTTGGTCATATGATGAAGAGCTCCACTGAGTAGGTCGAAAGCTCCACTCAGTGGATCAAATGCTCCACTGAGTGGGTTATGTGACTAACACCCACGTCAGGAGCATTGTTCTTTTCTCCCCCCTGATGAACAAATTAGTACCACCGTCCCGTAGCTCGGTTGGTAGCGCACTCAGCTCACACACTGAATGTCCGTGGTTCGATCCCTGGTAGGAGCGAAAACACTGGGCGTGTTTCCTTACACCTGCTGTCCCTATTCGTCTAGCAGCAAATAGGCACTTGGGTGTTAGCCGACTGGTGTGGGTCCCATACTAAATGGTGGCAGCAGCCTTTACCTCGGATAAGACTGGGGTTTCACAATTAGCTGGGGTAGGATTAGCCTGTAAAATTGATTTGTGTAAAAAAAATGGAGGGACATGGTTAAGCTGGGTCTTTGACCAAGAAAACTCTCTGGAGAGAATATAAAACAGTAAACCCTCAACTACAACAATACTACCCACGAACTATTTCAAGGTTAAGGAACCTTGAAGCTATTAAAGAGCTCTCCAGTTAGATTAATATCTTTATTATACACCCCATACCTATCCTGTGGGATAGAACTCTCCTATCCAAGGAGTTTTAGCTACTCTTCCCTTCCATGGATTAAACGTGATTATCTCCCAACCTAGCAACTGGATAATGCAGGTTTAGCTCCCCACCATAAATCTGATAAACGCCAGTATATGTTTGAAAATTCTCTAGTCCATATAGAAGACCTTAGAGTGGTTATTTAGCCTAGTTTTGGTCAACAAACTGCACACAAGATGAAGCTAGGCTAGAGAGGGTGCAGGAGAGAGGGAGGGAGAGAGAGGAGGGAGGAAAAACAGATTGAAGACCCTAAAACCAGTTTTTCATTAACAAATGAAGACTGCGAGGTGTGATTGAAACATTGTGAACACTGAAGAAATTCAAGACAAGAGATTTGAAGTGCAAGGCTGTTCGGCGCCACCTAATATCAGTATGAAATTCAGGTTCTAGAGGTGGATACAAGGGTTAGTGATGACTTGCTCAATCATTATATGCATGCTAACTCTCCTCTTTCTTTCTCTCTCTCTCTCCATCCCCCCTCTCTCTCTCTCTCGTATTAACAACACGTAAGATAACCTCCACAATATAATTGGGAAAGATCAAGAATGAATTGCTGTACATGTACATCTGAGGGAGTATTTCAGGGACCTGGGACGGGAAAAGGATTTTCTTGGCGAGAACGAAGATTGAGTTTGTTAGGGGTTGTCAGGGACTAGGGTGGGAGAGGGATTGAGGGTGAAGGGTTGAAGTAGGGGGGTGAATTGGAGGGGTGAGGTGGGAGGGTGGAGGGATGAGGTGGGAGGGTGGACGGATGAGGTGAGAGAGTGAAGGGGTGAGGTGGGAGGGTGGTGGAGTGAGGTGGGAGAGTGAAGAGGTGAGGTGGGAGGGTGGTGGGGTGAGGTGAGAGAGTGGAGGGGTGAGGTGGGAGGGTGGTGGGGTGAGGTGAGAGTGGAGGGGTGAGGTGGGAGGGTGGTGGGGTGAATTGGGAGGGTGGTGGGGTGAGGTGGAGGGGTGGGAGTGGAGGGGTGAGGTGGGTGGGTGGAGGGGTGAGGTGGGAGGGTGGAGGGGTGAGGTGGGAGGGTGGAGGGGTGAGGTGGGAGGGTGGAGGGGTGAGGTGGGAGGGTGGAGGGGTGAGGTGGGAGGGTGGAGGGGTGAGGTGGGAGGGTGGAAGGGTGAGGTGGGAGGGTGGAAGGGTGAGGTGGGAGGGTGGAGGGGTGAGGTGGGAGGGTGGAGGGGTGAGGTGGGAAGTGGTACAAAGAAAGCAGCTTCATGAAGGACAGATCACATTGTACAAGATGACACATCACAAAGTAATCGACAATAAGCTACTCTTATTACTTTGATTATATTTATTATTTTTGTTCTGTCATTTAGAAATGGTATTTATTTTTAATGGGATTATATTATTATTTTATTATAGGCTATATTTACCGACTACTACTCGGCGGAGCTCAGGAATCAGTTCACAGTTAACAGTAAAACCTACGTATATTGCCTTAATATTTATGTTATTCTAAATTTAAAAGCCTGAAACAATGTTAGCTTAAAGAATGATCCTGAATAAGAAGGAGCATGACTCACGAAATCGTAATGACACGATTGCAAACAAACCATACCACGGGTGGGGATAGAACCCGCGATCTGATCGCGGGTTCTAGCCCCACCCGTGGTATGGTTAGGAAAGAGCATAGCATGTAATTACCTCTTTATGTATACCAGTGGAGCGGAAGTGATCTGATACACACGAGTAGATGTAAGACTTAATACACTTAATAAAGGGCACACTTAATACACTTAATAAAGGGCACTTGAAAAAAAAATTGTATAACGGAAAGAAATATTGAACATTGTGATTGAGGAAGTAATCTTGGAAACTCGTGACACGGAAAGAAGTATTTGAAACACGTGACGGATGATCTTGGAAGCACATGACAGATATGGATCTCAGAGAAGTGTCAGAGAAAACTTTCTGACCCAGTAGGAGATCTTTAAAAAATATGATAAAGGTGTATTGGAATGCTTAGATAGAAGAAAGTGTATTGCAGCACTGGCAGAGAAAGGTGTATTGGAACACAAAGGTGTATGTAGGAGTGCAACAGACAAGTGAAGTAGTAGCAGCAGCAACACACACCAAGAGGCATTCTTGAACTTCCCCAGCGCTCGGGCATTAAGCCCAAAGCTGGGGTGTGGCTCCAAAATTGTTGGGAGGGTTCGTGGAGATGTGATGGTTGGAATTAAACACACTTGTTGGATGGTAACACTTATATTAGCAGAGTGTAAGAGGGGAGCCCAGACTGCCTGTATTGCCTTCTCGTAGACCTACGGTTAGAGTGAGGACGAGACCGGGAGCGCAGCGCTCACATACGGCATCACGTGACGTCACGCAAGCTAGTCACTGAGCCTAGCAAGGGGTCAACTATGTAAAACATATGGATGGTACTATGATACTCAGATAACATATATAGGGGATCAGCAACTATGCTGACAAAATGATCCTGTAGTGCTTGCTGCCTTTGCACCTCCTGACATCGTCTGCTGCTGTGTAGCTGCCACACTCTTCCAGCCAAGTGTGGTCGGGGTTTGTGGCAGCCCAAGGTGCCTAGCTTCTCCCTCCGAGCCTCGTGGGGGCGGGGAATGGGGCTAGGCCTGGGGACAGCTGGTCCCAGAAGACGAAGAGGTACTTGTAATCCTCCCACGACAGGTAGCAAAGGCCGGGCCACCTCTTGGAAAAGGTCCGGACCGGGCGATTATACCGGCGGATCTACGGCAACAAAGGTGCACTGTAACACACTGACAGAGAAGGGTGTCCTGGAACACACTGACAGAGAAGGGTGTCCTGGAACACACTGACAGAGAAGGGTGTCCTGGAACACACTGACAGAGAAGGGTGTCCTGGAACACACTGACAGAGAAGGGTGTCCTGGAACACACTGACAGAGAAGGGTGTCCTGGAACACACTGACAGAGAAGGGTGTCCTGGAACACACTTGACAGAGAAGGGTGTCCTGGAACACACTGACAGAGAAGGGTGTCCTGGAACACACTGACAGAGAAGGGTGTCCTGGAACACACTGACAGAGAAGGGTGTCCTGGAACACACTGACAGAGAAGGGTGTCCTTGAACACTGACAGAGAAGGGTGTCCTGGAACACACTGACAGGGAGATCTGAGACTCGTACTCTCCTCTGGCAAACTTCGAAATTGCTATGATAAAATATGTTAAGGACTCTATCTCAGAACCCTGAAAAACGATGGTTCAGTCCACATGAACAATATATACATCCTATCAAAATGTACCATTACATAAGAACACATAATACACCTTAATTAAGGAACTAAGCATTTTCTTTCAAGGATTAGGGACTGATTACCTCATACTTCCACTGTCTTTACTATAAAATCTCTGTTGTAAAAATGCAGCTGGTTGGTGAAACTTCATAATAAAAATACCTAAATGTTGCATATGTATTTTATCCTACCACGATGTTATAAATAAGATAAATAGCAACACTGTGGGAACAGCTGGAGTGTTGACAACAGCAAACTATGTGACTTGGACCTGCCTAGCATGGGCCAGTAGACCTGCAGTACTCCATTCTTGTGTGACATTGTTTACTGTCATGAGCACTCGGAGTTGTACCCACCCTTCTAACAGTGTGAATATATACCTTGTGTATAGGTTACGTTGAACTATTAGGGGTGTAGAGGCAGGGCCCAGGAGCTGTATCTCGAATCCCCCGCAAATCCAGCTAGGTACCATAAGCACCTCCCAGCCCCTACAAAACACACACAGGCGATGAAGTGGAAGAGAAGTCTTTAAATGGATTCAGCAGTAGTGCTGAGAGCCCAAGAGGAAGTGTAGAAGCCAGTTGGCTCAGTAGATGAAGGGTAAGAGCCCAGGCCAGAAGCTGGAGCTTTAACTAGAGAGAGAGAGAGAGAGATGGATGGAGGGGGGGGGGAAAGAGGGAGATCAGATGAGACAGTCGAGTGTAGATCAAGAGGAGCATCAAGGTAATACGGGGATGGTAATTATGACAGGTGTGTTGAGTGCTTTGGCAAATTGTGCTGATCAGACCTTGAAATTGAGGTGTTACGACTGATGGACTAGGGAGGGCGTAGTAGATCTTGGTTTCTCTCTTATTTGTGGAGAGAGGATAGTAAATGTGCAATGGTGATAGTTGTGTTTAGCAGTAGTAGTGGTGGTAGTATTTAGTAGCATCGGTAGTGGTGGTAGTAGTATTTAATAGCAGCGGTAGTGGTGGTAGTAGTATTTAGTAACAGCGGTAGTGGTGGTAGTAGTATTTAGTAGCATCGGTAGTGGTGGTAGTAGTATTTAATAGCAGCGGTAGTGGTGGTAGTAGTATTTAGTAGCAGCGGTAGTGGTGGTAGTAGTATTTAGTAGCAGCGGTAGTGGTGGTAGTAGTATTTAGTAGCAGCGGTAGTGGTGGTAGTAGTATTTAGTAGCAGCGGTAGTGGTGGTAGTAGTATTTAGTAGCAGCGGTAGTGGTGGTAGTAGTATTTAGTAGCAGCGGTAGTAATTGTAGTAGTATTTAGTAGCAGCGGTAGTAATTGTAGTAGTATTTAGTAGCATCGGTAGTGGTGGTGGTAGTATTTAGTAGCGGTGGTAGTAGTATTTAGTAGCAGCGGTAGTGTTGGCAGTAATATATAGTAGCAGCGGTAGTGGTGGTAATAATATATAGTAGCAGGGGCAGTGGTGGTCGTAATATATAGTAGCAGCGGTAGTGGTGGTAGTAGTATTTAGTAGCAGTGGTGGTGGTGGTGGTAGTATTTAGTAGCAGCGGTAGTGGTGGTAGTAGTATTTAGTAGCAGCGGTAGTGGTGGTAGTAGTATTTAGTAGCAGCGGTAGGGGTGGTAGTAATATATAGTAGCAGGGGTAGTGGTGGTAGTAATATATAGTAGCAGCGGTAGTAACTGTAGTAGTATTTAGTAGCATCGGTAGTGGTGGTGGTAGTATTTAGTAGCAGCGGTAGTGGTGGTAGTAATATACAGCAGCGGTAGTGGTGGTAGTAATATATAGTAGCAGAGGGAGTGGTGGTAGTAATATATAGTAGCAGCGGTAGTGGTAATGGTAGTATTTAGTAGCAGCGGTAGTGGTAGTAGTAGCAGTAGTAATGCTAGTAGCTGTATCGATGCTGATAGCTGCAAACCATACCATGGGCGGGGTTAGAACCCGCGATCAGTCTCAAAACTCCAGACCCGTGGTATGGTTTGTTTGCAATCGTGTCATTACGATTTCCCGAGTCACTGATAGCTGCAGTAGTGGGTAGTGCTTGCAGAAAGATCAACAATCTTTTGAACATTTCAGTGAATAAAAAACGTCTAATTCTCGCGTGGAACGATGACAACAATGTTGAACATCATGTGGATGTGTGTACCCTCGTGTCCCTGGCCTTGTGTTCTACATTACACCTCGACACTTGAAACACTCACGATTGTCTTCTGGCGGTGTCCGACAGTCCAAAAACACAAGCCTCTCAGAACATCAATAATTGGCGAATCCGGACTACTGAGCACCCAACCTTACGGCTTTTTTCTTGTTATACTGTATATATTTTCTTTGTATTACACTGGAATATTATAATATACAGGGGGGAATTGGAAGAACCAAAGATGTTGATTTCTGTTTTCCATCTTATGTATTTATTTGAAATAAGCTAAATTTCAACACAAAGCAAGTCTTCATGTTCCTAGCTATTTTGACCCTTATGCTGATGCTTCATTTATTAAAAGTTCACTAGTTGTGCTTAATGTTCCAAAGAATACTAGTTTTTTATATAAACAAACCTTGATAATTGATGCTGACAAGTGGTTAAAAAAAAAAAGCACATGAGGAAACACTTGGATATATGTCTTAGAAAATGTTTCGGTCCTGGGACCTTGATCACTGCTTCTACTGCGCTATAATATTTGTCACCTTTTCTGATTAGTATGTCCTAGTCATTAATGTTTGGTCACATGCGTTTTTAACCCACTAGCTGTTAAGTTCAAGCGGCACTATACTGCAGTCCGTTTATTTAAATCTCGTACCTCTCCTCCATAGTCGTTAGAAGACATGTGGATCCTAGTTCAAAATTTCCCGAGTCCAGCCATACTGTTAAGCGATTTTAATTACCATTTTTTCATAGTTTGGGTCTTGTAAACACTCCTTGTTGCTTATTTCAATCTTTTCTCTCTCTCTTTTGCCGCTACGTGCGTTAATCACCGGTGGGTTCAGCCCTTGTAGACCAAACTCGTATTCAATGAAGGACTCTTCTCTCAGTTTGTGTCTGTTGTTACTCTGGACTTTCGCTAGGATCGCTGTCCCGTGACAGCGATCATGTCATCATCGTTAGCTTCCCATCCATAACCCGTCCTGATCTCCATTCCACTTCACTAGAAGCCCTTTCTTGAAAGGCTCTTGACCTAAGGTATTGAAGCTAATGTAGTTCTCCATTTGCTTGAGTCAACCCTGAATTGATTTCGTTGTGACGATTTTGATGCTTGACAGCAAAGTCACGATAGCAGCAAGTTGATTATGATGGTCGTAGATTTTGAAATATAACAAGAAATTATAAGTGATAATATCTTGATAATGATGTTCAGAGAGCTGAATATAATTAATTCAGTTGCACCTTAAATCTTGTAGATCAGTCTTTGCACTTAGTGACACTTGAAGTGTGCAGACTCAACACTTCACGTGCTTTGCCTTTCCTTCTTTCTTTTCGGCTGAAACTGTTGCCTATTTCACTGACTCTTATCTCTTATCCTTAATTGGTTCTGGAATTATCTGGCCCGACAGCTCGGGCTCAGACCTTTTAGGATGGGAAGGAAATATTACAGGAGTAAAAACTATTAAGCACATAGGAACGTAAATATGTGTATACTGAATGTAAATGTACGTTTGTAAGATTTGCCATCATCTTACGTGTTCATGAGAGAGAGAGAGAGAGAGAGAGAGAGAGAGAGAGAGAGAGAGAGAGAGAAAATTATCAGTCTTGCTACAATGCAAAAGAAAAAAAAATAACAGGTGTCCATTTCACACTCGTTTGATAGGACGATAATCTCTCTCGTTGGATGGTTGACCCTGGCCATCCTACTGACTTGGAGGTAAAACATTTGTACTTTGGTGGTCCCACGACTGTACTTAAGGAATTCTGAAACGTGACGAGGAGAGTCGCTACCATGGCACTAGCACCACAGATTGCTATCTTGCTTCCTGGTAAATAAGGGTTCGTGCATGTCGCCTGGACACCCTTGTGAACCTTGTGCACTAAAGTCTCCTCCATAAATACAACCTTTATGGTTGTTGAAAATGGTCCGTCCCTCATCTGAGAGACTGTCCGCCTCAAATACTATTTCTCTAAGGTTAATGGACTGATTACATCTTTTCACCACTACACCTGCTCCCTCTGTATTTGTCTGATGAAGCCTACTGTGTAGGCGAAACGTTACATCAGTAAAGATGTAGATTAAGACACACGTGCAGCAGTTGGGTATCATTATTGATAAAACGTTTCGCCTACACAGTAGACTTCTTTAGTCCATTACAAAGGGATGAGTAATAATGAAATAATGATGTAATCGCTAATAAAAATTCACAATTGTATTAATTTCTTCTGTATCTCAGTTTCTATATATTAATAAGGTTGATATTTAATACATACAATAATTCATATAAATATTAACTATACAAAATTAACAGTTCGGATAAACCAATAAATCTTTTATTTTTAACTGGTTTTAATGTATTAGTTTTATACTACGTGAGCTGTTGTTAGCTGTTGTAGGTTATACATGAGCGACTGGCTGCTTGTAGGCTGTATGAACATGTTCGAGACTCGAGTCATTCTAGGAATGTCAGTAGATGCTTTACAAAACTGACACGTTGATAAATGAGACACTTGCAACATTTGGGTATCTTTATTTTGGAAACGTTTCACCACACAATGGCTTCTTCAGTCCAATACAGAAAAAGGTGGAATAATAGGAGGTATTTGAGGTAATCAGTCCCCCAGTCTTGAGTCTGTGTTCAATCCAAATCGACTCAAGGCTGAGGGACTGATTACCTCAACTCCTATTATTCCACCTTCTTCTGCAGTGGACTGAAGAAACCACCGTGTGGCGAAACGTTTCCAGAATAAAGATAACCAAATGTTGCAAAAGTCTCTCATATATCATTCTAGAAATGAATGATTTCAGGTGAAGTGATGTTCTTGAGAAGGGTACAACCAGAGAGTAATTGCGGTGTGCTGCCCGTCTTGTTGTGTTGAAGCTGTCTTCTCGCTGTCCGCGAAGTGGAGCCTAGTACCTCGACATTGTTGACCTTGTATATAATAGTAAGGCCATTCATATCCCTCCATCTCTCTCTCTCTCTCTTGGTTGTATTCAGTTCATGACTTGGCCAGTACTCTCCCACTAATGACCCTGAACTAAGGCCACAAGTGGCTCATCTCCGGGTTGTGTTCCGGTTACAAACTATTGTGTCGCTCCCGGTTCCCCCCTCCATAACTCCCACTGCCCCACCCATCCCTACCTGCCTCTATCTCTCTCCATTTCTTTCTCGCTTCCTACGTCCTCACTACCCTCCCTCCCTTCCTACTGCCATCCATCTCTCTGGTCCATTCCTCTTCCTAACATCTCCCCCCCCCCACCCTCACCACATCTCCCCCTCCTTCCCTCCCTCCCCCTTATGCCCTCCACTCCCTACTCTCCTGCATTCCAAAGCGCACCATCTCCTCCATTCTCGATGCTCCTCATTATGTCTTGTTATACATCTCGCTTATCTTCTCACTTTTCTTTGTGTATCCCTCTCCCTCCTTCCCCCCCTCTCTTTCCTGCCTTTATTTAGTGTTATCAGTCAGAACATTTGAAAGCCTTACCTTACGATACATTCATTAAATTTGTATTGTTATGAAACATACAAATAGGGAACAGCATGAAGTTGGAGCCATCTGTGGGTCAGAGATTTCATTTGGTCAACTGACTTTCATTGTCGTTGCTATAGCCAAAGTATAGTTGCTGTTTGTTGCCCGTCTTGTGGTACAGAAACTGTCTTCTCGCTGTCCGCGAAGTGGAATCAAGTATGGTTGGTACCTTGACAATATTGGCCTTTTATATAACTGTAAGGCCACCCACACCCCTCCGGTGTTGAAAGCTCTGCTGGAATGACGGATTTGTCCAGGCCGGGTCCCGGTCAGAGATGAGTCGTCTTGCTTAGTTCTCTATTATGTCCAGAAGTAGAGACGAGGGGAAGGCTCTCTCTCTCTCTCTCTCTCTCTCTCTCTCTCTCTCTCTCTCTCTCTCTCTCTCTCTCTCTCTCTCTCTCTCTCTCTCTCTCTCTCTCTCTCTCTCTCTCTCTCTCTCTCTCATTCTTTCTTTCTTTCCTGTTCCTAGTTCCTTTTCTTCATTGTTATTCCTCCTCTTCATTCCTCCTATAAGGAAATATAGCTTGCCGTGGTTCCCGCAGTGTAGATATTATATGATCAGCACATAGTGGATGTACGCTAATTAAAAAAAAATGTCCCTCTGATCTATGTATGTACGTATGTGTGTCGTTCTTATAATATCCTCACATCAAGTATCTAAAGAGAAGTGTATGCAAGTTTGACTGGCTTGCGTATCGTGTAAAAGGTAAACAGAAGTCACACCAGCAGTGTGTCGACCCGCGCAGACACAACTGGGTTAGTACATCTGGGTTAGTACCAGTGTTGTATACAAACATTCCGGGATGTGCATCAAAATTACCTTGTTCTAGATGGTTATTTGCATTACAGTTAATCTTAAATATAATTTAAATTAATGATATTTATACTGTCGTGGGTTTGGTAAGGTTTAATTGA
This sequence comes from Cherax quadricarinatus, assembly GCF_038502225.1. Classification (NCBI taxonomy): domain Eukaryota; kingdom Metazoa; phylum Arthropoda; class Malacostraca; order Decapoda; family Parastacidae; genus Cherax; species Cherax quadricarinatus. The sequence goes on from NC_091342.1 coordinate 10,455,085, forward strand.
TGGGGATCTTAGTCATACAATGACCCGCAGCTGGATCTATTGGTCATCTGACCGAAACCTTTCGATGGCTTACTTGTCCACTCCTTTAAAAATTATGGTTATTATAACTGTCATTTAGCTCCTGTCGTGGGGATTTGTCTTGCACAGCTCTGAAGTGAATTCCAAAACATTTTCACTTTTTATAAATTATCTCGGTATTTTTTCTAAAAAAAAAAAAATTACGTATTGGAACTTAAATATTACAAGTGCTTTAATGTGATTTCGCCACAGACTTCGCAAATCTAATTTAAGGTGTTTTCTGTTAGTGGTGGGAGAAGGAAGTGGCGGGTCTCTGCAGCCAGCTGAGTGCATGAGAATATTATGATGTGTGTGAGGAATAAATTGCATTAAAACACCTGACTGTAAATATGATTAAAATACCACTATAAAAATAGAAACGGAAATGTGTAAGAGCTTTCATGTACTCATATGTGGTTGCAATGGTCAATTACCAGTTCCTGGCCTGACTTCAGTATTTTTCTGTTACTGTACGTGTATGCGTACTTAAAAATAAATAGTGCGCGCGCGCGCGCGTGTGTGTGTGTGTGTTGGTATGTTAAGTGTACGCCTACTCAGGCAACACTTATCTTGTGGTCACGGTGTAATATTCTTGCTTGTGGCTTGTCTTTCACTGTTACTGAGTGTTATTTATAAACATTTATGTTCGCGTTTATTACACAATGTGTTAGATCAGTAATGCAACGGCATTGCTCTTCTTTTATTACATTTAAGAAATATTTCAAAGCCGAGCTCGAAATGTTACTCTCATCAAGTAAGGCTTTTTTTCTTTTTAATCTAAAATCTTAAAACCCTGGAACACATTTCCTTTCTAAGTTGTAAATGCAGATAGGACAGTCTTCTATAAACCGAGAGGTGTGTGTCTGTGTGCAACGTAAGGTATTTGTCTGTGTACGTACGTACGTACTGTGTACGTGGGCAAAGTTTCACAATATCAGTTTTAATAAAGTGAGTGAGACACACACACACACACACACACACACACACACACACACACACACGTGTGCAGTATCTGTGGTGTACACTCTCCTGGGCTGCCAACAATGGCTTCGGACAAATTTATTCCCAATAAAATATTTGGAAAGCGGATCCTTGAGTCTCATACATAGATTGTTTAAAGAATTATACTTGGTGTTACTTGATGAAGCGCTAAAAGGTAAGTGTGTAAATCAGCTCAAGAAATGGTGGAGACTCGATCCTCCGACCGCTAATCGCCAACCAGTATCTGATCATCCAGGCTGTTAGTGGTGCGTGATTATGTGTGGATCTCGAGTCATTTGACGAGAAGAGCTTTTGATGTGAGGAATTGGAGCTACCCGGCCCTCCCCCATACTCGGATCAAACTTGATTGCTTGTCATTCATCAGGTGCTGTATGACTTATGGGTTTAGCTCTTCCCTATGAATATACATTAATAATACCCTCAAAGAGGGTTGTATGAATGATGGTAAAAAGTTCTTGATTCAAGGAATTGGAGTCGCCTTATTTCTCTGACTAAATTACTCCCCATTCCTCAGTCGCTTCTCCATAACCATACCATTAATTGCTCTTGCAAATAGATGAGGTTACCTGGTCGGTCGCCACTTGATATTACTGAAGATTATTTCTTTATAACCAATTTAGCGCATAAAAGGATAATTATCTGATAAGTGATTTGCATATTTGCTGTCTGTATAAAGTAGAATGAC
>NC_091342.1:10459328-10616828 GCF_038502225.1 Cherax quadricarinatus
AATATATATATATATATATATATATATATATATATATATATATATATATATATATATATATATATATATATATTTATTATTATTATTATTATTATTATTATTATTATTATGTACATATGTTCATGTAATCTAACCTAAACCGAAATTAACCGAGATATTTGGAGAAAAAATGTGGAATGGTTAATGATGACCTAAACGTCATCTGTTGACGTTTTTGGAATTTAAAATATGTTGCTTGAGTACATAGCACAGAAAACGGTGTGTGGGTAGTGGACAAACAAGTAAGACGAGTGGAGGGAGGCAGTGAGGCCCAGCCTGAAAACTAACTGGGATTAAGATGGATTCAGCTTCAGCGTTTGTTTGCTGAACTCTCAGATTGTTACACTGTATTTGTGTGTTATTGTCTTGAAATAAAATTATTTTTTATTTCTATTTTTTATTTATTATTATTATTAGTGCTATTATTTCTATTTCATATTATTATTATTATTATTATTATTATTATTATTATTATTATTATTATTATTATTGAGTGGAGGGCACACCTTGTGTCTTGCGGAGGGTAACTGACGGTCGTACGCTAGACTAATCTCCCTTCTCCAGTTATTTGGAAAATCTTAACGTTTTCACAAGGTCGTCTGTTTACCTGCCTGCCTCATGCCTTAGTTTTACATCCATTTCTGCTTTCTGTCTGATGTCTGGCGTGTTTTTCTTATAGGTCAAGTCTTTTTTTACCTGATTGCTCACTATTTACATTTTTTTATGCGAGTTTCCCTGTCCGTTCTAGTTTGGGTGCGTGTGACTCCTATTGAAAGTGGCCTGTTTTTTTTGCAATGAAAATGTTTCTGCACGCGAGAGACTTTGTTCCGTAGATGATTCAGTTGATCAAGACTCGTGTCATGTACCTAAATGTGGTAATTGTTCATAACTTCTCGGGCCACATACATAGATATGTCCGTGGGAAGTAAGGGATGCCTCGGTGGGTCCTAGAGACTAAGAGCAAGTTATACAGAGAACGGTAGTTTGGCTCTTTCCCCTACAACAAGAATCGTCACTTGAAAAGACTCTCTCGGCTGAAAATTGGGCGCCCACCTCGGCTACTGCTACAAGTTTGCAGGTGCTTTCCCCCTCTCCCCCATTTCTGTGTAGCTTGTGACATTAAGCTGACTGTGGGACACATTATAACTGCCTATAATTTTGGCCTTTTCGCTTTCGACGAGGTTTTATAACTACCTTTGGGGGGGGGAGCCTCGGGAACTTTTAGAAGTGTGTTGACGCTGACAGTTTAATGTCATATAACTGAACTGTGTGATAACATTCATTTTTATTGTTTTATTCATGGTAGTACTTTTATTTTATTGCTTGTTAATTTTTTCTTTGTATATTTTGTGTGTTGTATTTAGTTTGTATTGCTTCGACCTCTAGGTGATCTGCATGGTTAGAAAGAGAGCTTCTGATGTCCAGACTACACACTTCTGGCGAGGCAGCAGTCAGTTTACTGGTCAGTGAATATTGTGCGAAATGCAGTGAATTGTGTAAGATGATGCAATCAGTATCACAATACCATTACCATGCCATTGGTACCATGACCACCTTTAACACCGTTGTTAACACTATCAACACCATCGTCAACAATTAACATAATCAGTTTTAACAGTTATGTCTTCACGTCAGTCAGTGGGATATTGTACCCAGATGGCTAAAAGAGAACATTGGTTGCGGATAAGTGGTTTACAAAACCGACAAGCTGATAAATGAGACACTTGTGCAATATTTGGATATCTTTATTCTGGAAACGTTTCGCCATGCAGTGGTTGCTTCAGTCCAGTCTTCCACCTTTTTCTGCATTGGACTGAAGAAGCCACTGTGTGGCGAAACGTTTCCAGAATAGACATCCAAATGTTGCAATACTGTCTCATCAGAACAGTTGTTGTCTAATGTCATACACTGCCCGTATTTATGCACACTCTACAGCTAAAAAAAATGTTTATTGCTTATTTAACGTTAACACAGGTTAAAATAACTTACACAAATAAATAAGTTCACGTTACCCGCCAATAACGAAGCTACATAAACGATCTTCATCTAACGAAGGAATTTATGTTTGAAGCGTTCGTAACCCTACACTAAGATGGATGACTGGATGGCACAGACACTAAAAGGTGCCAGGGGTAATTCTGACCAACATGGTATCAAATTGCTGGCCTAGATAAGTTGCTGGAGGAAGTGCCAGCGAGTGTCACTTGAGAAAACTGTTGTCTAGAGTGTGCCGTTAAGGGTGAATAGTTGACCCAGCTGAGGAACTCGTTTAATATATTTTAGTATATCTTTGAGGCCAACGAGCTGGTGTGTGTCAGAGAGAGACAGAGAGAGAGAGAGACAGAGAGAGAGAGAGAGAGAGAGAGAGTCAGGAAATGAGTGAGATAAAAGCTAGAGTGAATAGGATGTCCCGTAAGTCTGGAATCAGAGTATAGCCAGGGGTATCATCAACGCACGGAACACCGGTCCATGCGTCGTTCCTCCTAGCCACTAGCCAGCTATTTCCTCCTCCAGTCTTGTACTAGAAATAATGGTGGACACTTTGAACACTTATGCATAAAATCTTTCATTATTACCATGTTTTTCTTTTTCGTTTTTCTCTACGGTTCCAGATTTACAGGACACCTTAGTCTGCAGGCTAGAATTATATAAAGTTAGAAATAATTTAGGTGGAGTTTAGAGTTGGGCAAATTAAAGCATACATTAGAGGTAGCTAAATTAAATTCTCGCCAAGACTTTTCCTGAGGAGATTTTAGTTATACAAAGTAAATGATATGTCACCATTTCCGCAGCGCGCGCATTCCTCGCCTCTCCCCATTCCTTCTCTTCCAGACACAGCAACCACTGTACCCTGGCTACCGAGGAAATGGGCATGTGAGTACTGTGGCACCGTGGTGACCTCAAGACAATGGCACCAATGTACCGTCAGGGGGTACTACACCAACATGGCACAAAGATAGTGTCGCTAGTGTACCGTGACCCAAAGATATTGTCGCTAGTGTACCGTGACCCAAAGATATTGTCGCTAGTGTACCGTGAGAGGGGTACCACAGCACCGTGACCCCAAGACACTGTCACCATTGTACCGTGAGGGAGGGACGACACCGTGACCCCCACCATACCATCCGTCTTACATTATGCACGTTGTTGATGGCCGTGACTCCACTAACACCTCCTGTTCCTTTAACCTTTCAAGAATGTTGATTTTGCTGATTTGCATGTTCCTTGCTCACAGTGAAAAATTCATATTTATATTCTTATTATTTAACCTTACTATCATTGTTATTCAAGTAACATTATTAATTTGTATTGCACTGGGCGTCCATAATGAATTTTTTATCATCGTGGGAAAAAATGTCATGAATGGTACATGTCTTTTTCCACATCTTGTGGGTGTCACTATACCATTTTTCAGTCAGCCTCGTTGTTTGCCCGAGTGGGTAAAAATTTGATGTCCGGGAAAGAAAGTCACTGGGAAAAAGGTCACAATTTTGCTAGCGGAAAAAAAATCACTGGACAAAAGTCACATTTTATTTAAATAACATGGGTTAAGTCGCGTCTTTTTTCCTATGACTTTTTTTTTCCCTGGATCCAACAATTTACATTTTACTCGAAATGTAAAAAAAAATATGTATGTGGATGTATTTCAAAGCTTTCATGTTGCAAGTGGGCAGTAAAACCCCCGCGGTGGTCGTTTTGCGAACTAATTTGAGTTTTTCTCTGGAAAGGAAAGGGAGACGAGGGGGAGGAACTCGTCTCATCACGAACAATACAAAATTCGCTACACACTTTCCCTAATGCCACGTAATGGGCTGCATAGTCTCGCTTGAAAGTGCATGTTCGGAAATGTTCTTTGTTTTAGCCGACTTCAAGGATGTCCACACAGCTCTGTGTATACACGCTGTCACTTAACTTTAATCTCTATTTTAGAGATTGGAATATTCTTGACTGGTGGTGTACAGGCGCCATGCAGTCTTAAGAGGCACATGAATTTCCTTGTCTCCTAAAATTATGTTTATTTTTCCCCTGTAATCTACCTTGTCCATAATTACTATCGCATTTTCTGTGTCTGCTTTCGTAAGATAAAGTCCAGGATCTTTCCTTAATTCATGGTATAACTTAATTGTTAAGTTATACCATGAATTAAGTAAAGATCTTAGACTTCACCTTACGAAAGCAGACAAAGCAAATGCGATGGTAATTATGGATAAGGTAGAATATAGGAGGAAAAATAACATTTTAGAATACGGGGGAACTGACGTGCCCCTTAATACCCTCGTGTATCCAGTAAGCTTTAAACACAATAAACCTGATAATATAACATTTCGGAACTTTTGTGATGTTTTATTATTTAATGCTGAGTTTTAAAACTGTTGAGGGGTACTCTGTTGAAAAAAATGGCATGTGGATATTTTGTTATTTTATTAAATCACAGTACGGGTGGGGTTAGAACCCATGACCTGGAGTTTTACGACTCGCTCGCCATGGGTTTGAACCCCACCCGTACCCTGGTTTGCTATGTTATGTGTATATCTTAATCTTTGCAAATATTTTAATACTTTTTATTGAAACTACGCTTTATATATTTTATTACGTTCTTTTTTTTTTCATTCTTACCCCATCACTCCAGAACAAAAATCACATAACTTTAGAAAAATGATTGTCTTCCAGCTAATTTGTGAATGCATATATTACTAAATATAAAATTAATATATTGAAGATATATTTTTGTTAAATCTAAAACGTTCTCTCTAAATCGCTTCAAAATGAATATGCATTTATTTAATTATACCTTCATATTTATATATTTTAACTTTGTAAACATTTAAGGGCAATTTTAAGAAATAATTATCGGCATCTGAAGGTGCTGAGTTTTGGTCAGAATTCATTGTTATAAATACGCTCTCATAGACCTGCATTATTTACGTGGGTTTGCATCAGACTAGTGCTAAATATATCCAGGTATAGGTACACACAAATCCAGTTACATAAATTATACAAAGAGTATGTGTACATTACTTATAATAACCCCGAAAAGTGACTTATTTTCATGTGTTTTAATCATCAACTTGTTGGTATTTTATACCATTGTCAACACAATGTTTAGTTAGTATTATTTACCGTATAGGATTTTAATAAGGAAAAATATGAATGGGGAATTTATTGCTATAACTGTTATTGTCTCGCTTCACTGTGTGTGTGTGTGTGTGTGTGTGTGTGTGTGTGTGTGTGTGTGTGTGTGTGTGTGTGTGTGTGTGTGTGTGTGTGTGTGTGTGTGGTAAAGTAATGTGGGAATAACTTGGAGATCACTTAAGATTTGCAAAGTGTATGGAAAATGTCGAAATACGGCAGTAAGGCCCCTCTGGTGACAGTGTTTCAAAATCGTCAGGGAAATAAGTGGCTAGGTTTTACACAACCCGCACACAAGAGAGAGAGAGAGAAGCTTATGACGACGTTTCGGTTCGACTTCTAAATCGTCCAGGTCAGACCGAAACATCGTCGTAAGCTCCCTCTCCTATGTGAGGGGTATTTGTGTATTGTTCCAATCACGTTAAAGTGTCTTTTCGCTCTTTCTGGCTATTTTTTTTTTTTTTTGAGCGTGTGTTAAAACGAGTAATGCTAGCAGTACTCGTTTTAACACACACACACACACACACACACACACACACACACACACACACACACACACACACACACACACACACACACACACACAAGGAATAGACTCTGAGGTGTCCCTGTTTGCAGATGACGTGAAGTTGATGAGAAGAATTCACTCGATCGAAGACCAGGCAGAACTACAAAGGGATCTGGACAGGCTGCAGACCTGGTCCAGCAATTGGCTCCTGGAGTTCAATCCCACCAAGTGCAAAGTCATGAAGATTGGGGAAGGGCAAAGAAGACCGCAGACGGAGTACAGTCTAGGGGGCCAGAGACTACAAACCTCACTCAAGGAAAAAGATCTTGGGGTGAGTATAACACCAGGCACATCTCCTGAAGCGCACATCAACCAAATAACTGCTGCAGCATATGGGCACCTGGCAAACCTCAGAACAGCATTCCGACATCTTAATAAGGAAACATTCAGGACCCTGTACACCGTGTACGTTAGGCCCATATTGGAGTATGCGGCACCAGTTTGGAACCCACACCTAGCCAAGCACGTGAAGAAACTAGAGAAAGTGCAAAGGTTTGCAACAAGACTAGTCCCAGAGCTAAGAGGTATGTCCTACGAGGAGAGGTTAAGGGAAATCAACCTGACGACACTGGAGGACAGGAGAGATAGGGGGGACATGATAACGACATACAAAATACTGAGAGGAATTGACAAGGTGGACAAAGACAGGATGTTCCAGAGATTGGACACAGTAACAAGGGGACACAGTTGGAAGCTGAAGACACAGATGAATCACAGGGATGTTAGGAAGTATTTCTTCAGCCACATAGTCAGTAAGTGGAATAGTTTGGGAAGCGATGTAGTGGAGGCAGGATCCATACATAGCTTTAAGCAGAGGTATGATAAAGCTCACGGCTCAGGGAGAGTGACCTAGTAGCGATCAGTGAAGAGGCGGGGCCAGGAGCTCGGACTCGACCCCCGCAACCTCAACTAGGCGAGTACAACTAGGTGAGTACACACACACACACACAAACTTGTAGCACTGCCTCTAAGACCACCTGATGGTCTGAGCCGTCTCAGTTAAAACTGCTACAGTTATACTAAAGTTGATGATTATGGCTAATCGTCATGGATGATCGTAGATACTGATTATAGATAGTAATTTTAGCTTTGGAGGTGAGTGGGTAGTACAGAACCTGCACTTTGAAAGATGACTGGGAATGTTGGGGTTGGGTGGGTCGCTGGATCGTGAGGTTCGTGCACTTTGTGGCAAGACAACCAGGGAGTTAGTGATGGTGCAACTTGTTCTTTGGGTCACTCTCCCTTGACGGGAGAAGGCCGATGTCTGTGTACTAATATATATACATATACATATATATACATACATATATACATAATATATATATATATATATATATATATATATATATACACACACACACATACATACAAAACAACCACGGGGGGGGGGAGTAGAATGATAGCTCTAGGCCTTTCGTGTTGCAATCAACACACCATCAGGAGCTTGCAAAATTGCAGAAAAGAGGAGGATGTCCAAGCAAGTACGTTCCCAAAGGACCGTCTTCACTCCAGTGAAGGTGGTGGTGAAGATGAAGGTGGTGGTGGTGAAGATGAAGGTGGTGGTGGTGAAGATGAAGGTAGTGGTGAAGATGAAGGTAGTGGTGGTGAATAATGCGGTGAATATGAAGGCAGATAGAACTAACTTGGCAACCTAACTTAACCTTGTCTTGAAAATGGTATAAAATGCCGAGACGTTGTGTTAAATATAGTGACTTTGTTTTTGGCAAAGTTAAGTTAGTGATTAAGAGACACGTGCAACAGCTGAGTATCTTTATTAATGAAACGTTTCGCCTGCACAGGAGGCTTCTTCAGTCAAATGCAGAGGCAGCAGGTGTAGTAGTGAAATGAAGATGATGTAATCAGTCTGTTAACCTTGGACAAATAGTATTTAAGGTGGTCAGTCTCTCAGCTGAAGCACTGACCGCTCAAATACTATGTCAACTGTTGCACGTGCCTTTTAATCACTAACCTAACCTTGCCTAAAACAAAGTCACTATATTTAACACAACTTCTCGGCATTTTGTACCATTTTCTAGACAAGGTTAAGTTAGATTGCCAAGTTAGTTCTATCTGCCTTCATATTCACCACATTCTTCACCACCACCTTCATCTTCATCACCACTACCTTCATCTTCACCACCACCTTCATCTTCATCACCACCACCTTTATCTTCATCACCACCACCTTTATCTTCATCACCACTACCTTCATCTTCATCACCACTACCTTCATCTTCATCACCACTACCTTCATCTTCATCACCACTACCTTCATCTTCATCACCACTACCTTCATCTTCATCACCACTACCTTCATCTTCTTCACCACTACTTTCATCTTCACCAACACCTTCATCTTCACCACCACCCGTCATCATCTCATTTTACCACGTTCTTGGTAAGATATAATTCAAGTGACGAGGTTGGTGGTCGTCAGCAGAACGTGATTTTCCGTTCCAGCAGTACATGAACAATACACGAACACACGGGTAACAGACGGTAACGCAGTACCCATGATACATACACTAGATAGATGTCCACCAGCATGCTGATGTAAAGAAGAGACGCATGTACGTAAACACAGACAGGAAGATAGAAAGACAGGAAGATATAAACACAGATATTTAGACTGTCAGGAAGACAATGAGAGGCAGACAACACAGATCATTGCAGACGGGAAAACAGAATGAGAAACAGACATGAGAGACCAATACAGACAGTCTTCTTGTTGCAGTACGTAATGTTTCGTGGCCAAATTTAAATTCGCCATTAGCTATGTTTTAGAAACTGGAGAAGAATGTTCTCCACCTCAGTCTTTGTTACTGGTGTTTGAGTCTTGGGTTGTGTTACGTTTATCATTACTGGTGTTTTGAGTTTTGTGCTCTAGTGCCTCGTGTGTTGCTGGTGTTTTGAGTCTTCTGTAATGTTCGTCTACTAACGAGTCCTCTTTAATATTCATTACTGATATGTTGAGTCTTGTATTCTGTAATGCGTTTGAAGTTTATACTTAATACATTACTAGATTTCTCATGGTGGTGACGCAGCGGCCTTGAATGATACTGTATCCCTTCTGAGGGGGAGAGAGAGAGAGAGAGAGAGAATGATAGGCGGAGAGAGAGACTGAAAGATGGTTTGCATGTCTCAAGATGGGTTGAGATACAATGAAAGATAGGCAAAGAGAAAGGGCTCTCAAGGGAAGACAGAAAAACGAGGTGGATGAGAATAAAGGAGTTGACCAGGATTGAGGGAGGGAAGTAAATACGTGATGAGACTGAGGGGAAGTTAGAGACAATAAGACAACGAAGACAGACATAAAAGGTGGCACAAGTTAATCAGAGGGAAATGAAAGACAGGGAAGAGGGGGGAGAGAGAGACACAGACAGACAGACAGACAGAGACAAAAAAGAAAGATATACTAGTGAGACCTTCAAAATAAATTACTTGAATGCAATGCAATATTATCTGCACCTTATTCACCGGATGCTGGTGTGTGTGTGTGTACTCACCTAATTGTACTCACCTAATTGTGGTTGCAGGGGTCGATACTCAGCTCCTGGCCCCGCCTCTTCACTGAGTGCTACTAGGTCCCTACTCTCCCTGCTCCATGAGCTTTATCATACCTCATCTTAAAGCTATGTATGGTTCCTGTCTCCACTACCTCACTTTCTAGGCTATTCCACTTCCTGACTACTCTGTGACTGAAGAAATACTTCTTAACACCCCTTTGATTCATCTGGGTCTTCAACTTCCAATTGTGACCCCTTGTTTCTTTGTCCCCTCTCTGGAACATCCTGCCTCTGTCCACCTTGTCTATTCCACACAGTATTTTGTATGTCGTTATCATGTCTCCCCTAACCCTCCTGTCCTCCAGTGTCGTCAGGCCGATTTCCCTTAACCTTTCTTCATAGGACATTCCCCTTAGCTCTGGAACTAACCTTGTCGCAAACCTTTGCACTTTCTCTAATTTTTTGACGTGCTTGATCAAGTGTGGGTTCCAAACAGGCGCTGCATACTCCAGTATGAGCCTGGCGTAAACGGTGTACAGTGTCTTGAACGATTCCTTACTTAGGTATAGGAACGCTGTTGTCAGGTTTGCCAGGCGCCCATATGCTGCAACAGTTATCTGGTTGAAGGGTGCTTCCGGAGACGTGCTCGGTGTTATACTCACCCCAAGATCTTTCTCCTTGAGCGAGGTTTGCATCTTTGGCCACCTAGCCTATACTCCGTCTGCGGTCTTCTGTGCCCTTCCCCGATCTTCATATGAAGACTTTATTTGTCGGGGTTAAATTCGAGAAGCCAGTTGCTCCACCAGGCCTGTCCAGGTCTGACCAGCCAGTCTGTCCAGGTCTCGTCTGATTTAATTCTCCTCATTAACTTCACATCATCTGCGAACAGGGACACTTCAGAGGCTAACCCTTCCATCATGTCATTCACATATACCAAAAATAGCACTGGTCCTAGGACCGACCCTTGTGAGACCCCGCTCGTCACAGGTGCCCACTGTGATGCCTCATCACGTACCATGACTCGTTGTTGCCTCCCTGTCAGGTACTCTCTGATCCATTGCAGTGCCCTTCCTGTCATACGCGCCTGATCCTCTAGCTTCTGCACTAATCTTTTGTGAGGAACTGTGTCGAAGGCCTTCCTGCAGTCCAAGAAGATGCAATCAACCCACCCGTCTCTCTCGTGTCTTCTGTTATTTTATCATAAAACTCGAGAAAGTTTGTGACACAGGATTTGCCTTCCATAAATCCATGCTAGTGTGTGTGTACTCACCTAGTTGTACTCACCTAGTTGAGGTTGCGGGGGTCGAGTCCGAGCTCCTGGCCCCGCCTCTTCACTGATCGCTACTAGGTCACTCTCCCTGAGCCGTGAGCTTTATCATACCTCTGCTTAAAGCTATGTATGGATCCTGCCTCCACTACATCACTTCCCAAACTATTCCACTTACTGACTACTCTGTGGCTGAAGAAATACTTCCTAACATCCCTGTGATTCATCTGTGTCTTCAGCTTCCAACTGTGTCCCCTTGTTACTGTGTCCAATCTCTGGAACATCCTGTCTTTGTCCACCTTGTCAATTCCTCTCAGTATTTTGTATGTCGTTATCATGTCCCCCCTATCTCTCCTGTCCTCCAGTGTCGTCAGGTTGGTTTCCCTTAACCTCTCCTCGTAGGACATACCTCTTAGCTCAGGGACTAGTCTTGTTGCAAACCTTTGCACTTTCTCTAGTTTCTTTACGTGCTTGGCTAGGTGTGGGTTCCAAACTGGTGCCGCATACTCCAATATGGGCCTAACATACACGGTGTACAGGGTCCTGAATGATTCCTTATTAAGATGTCGGAATGCTGTTCTGAGGTTTGCTAGGCGCCCATATGCTGCAGCAGTTATTTGGTTGATGTGCGCTTCAGGAGATGTGCCTGGTGTTATACTCACCCCAAGATCTTTTTCCTTGAGTGAGGTTTGTAGTCTCTGGCCCCCTAGACTGTACTCCATCTGCGGTCTTCTTTGCCCTTCCCCAATCTTCATGACTTTGCACTTGGTGGGATTGAACTCCAGGAGCCAATTGCTGGACCAGGTCTGCAGCCTGTCCAGATCCCTTTGTAGTTCTGCCTGGTCTTCGATCGAGTGTGTGTGCGCGCGCGCGCGTGCGTGTGTGTGTGTGTGTGTGTGTGTGTGTGTGTGCGCGCGCGCGCGCGCATGTGCGTGCGTGTGTGCGTGCGCGCACCCTAGTTGTATTAACCTAGTAACTGCATGGGGTCGATTCATCTGCTCCTGGCCCCACGTCAAGAAGTAACAGTCTTCGTAGTATGGAGTTGTGACCATCTATGTTTATTAATTTATTTATATATGTGTGTAGTCTCTTGAGTTGTTTCTTGGGGGGTCGAGAGACTGTTCGTGTGTTTTTTGTGTGTATGATGCGATATACAACAAAAAATGCTCTTCTGTATGTCTGTTCAAATGTTAAAATTTCCAGCTCTTACATTGTTAACTTAGTTAACTACTTAGATGCGTGTTCACATTTTCGTTTTTTCCCGTTATTTTGTTTACATATTCAACTGTTTTCATTGCACTGTTTACATTTTCAACAGTTTCCTCTTACAGTAGTTTACATTTTCAAGATTGGCAGATTGGCGTATTTACCTGTAACTAGATGTTCAGATATTCACGTGTTGGGCTTGTCAACTGTTTACCTGTTCAACTCCTTGATTGTTCAATATTTTAACGTTCATCAAATTATAATTATTGAGGAAGATGATGGTGGGTCGTGCAGAGGAGGAGTGAGATGCGTTGATGTTCGTGCTCTTTGTCAAGGACTTGCTGTGAAGGTTGAGTGTGTGTGTGTGTGTGTGTGTGTGTGTGTGTGTGTGTGTGAAGGTTGATAGTGCGTGTGTCAGTATTCACCAATTTGAGTTTGCGGGATTCAAGGCCTGGCTCCTGGTCCTCATGGGCCAGCATCACTGGTGTCTAGCCCGTTGAGCCCTATCTTATCTACTTTCGAAACTATGTATGGAGTTAGCCTTCACCAATGCCACACAGTTTCTTTCATTTTACTGCTAACCGAGACTGAAAAAGTGCTTCCTAACACTCCAGAAATGAAACACAAAAAAAGGAGGAAATGATTCACTTGGCGAGTTGAACGCTTCTGTAAGTGGTGATCCGTATGTGTACTCGCCTATATGTGGTTGCAGGGGTAAATTCACAGCTCCTGTCCCCCTGTGTGTGTGTATGAGAGAGAAAAAGAGGGGGTAGGTCATTCACTCGCTAACTAGCTAGTGAGTGACCTTGGTATGGGTGCAACATTTTACGCCATTATAAATCTTGATTAGTTCGTTAAACATTTGCAGAGACCGCTGTCGTCTGGCTCACTCAGCTACGTCACTACCCAGCCTGTTCTTGTGACGTCAAGAAAAGAATAAAAAGGCACAATACCGTGACTGGAACAATACATTAACTCTCCTGCAGTGCCTCTTTTTTCCGTTTTCTTGTTCTTAACAACCTTCACTACTACTATTAGTACTATTCAGACTACCTCTACCACTACTACCATTATACTACTACCTGTCGTTCCATTGACGACCCCACCCCCCTTTCGTATTTATTCTGGCTCCCTTCCCTTCGCTCTTCTGTCTGACTAGTTAATGGTTCAAGTGGAACCCAAATATCGTCCCAAGTTTCATTCTCCTAAGTGCTGGTTATTTGTCTTGTGACGTCATATTAATGGGATGACGTCACCATATGCTGCTACTTACCCTCATTGTGACGTCACGGTATACTTCCTGGTAACCTTATTGTGACGTCACGCTGTAATGACGTCACCGTATTTTTCCTGAAGCCCACATTGGATGTGACGTCACGGTGTAATGACGTCACCGTAGGATTTCTAGTGCCCTCAGTGGATGTGAGGTCATGGGTGTACCCGAGGTGTGACGTCATGGGCGTACCCGAGGTGTGACGTCATGGGTGTACCCGAGGTGTGACGTCATGGGCGTACCCGAGGTGTGACGACATAGGTTGCCGCAGTTCAGGAAATGCTTCACAATAATAACTTGTACAATAATTCCTGGTGGATTCCCGATACATTTTTGATGTTTTCTTGTTTTCCTTTTGCTTAGACTTGATGCGTGCGTGCGTGTTCATGATTGCACGTACGTACTTGAACACACCCTTGCATGGATATTCTTAAACTTGCGTTAGTGTGTGTGTGTGTGTATATATATATATATGTATATATATATATATATATATATATATATATATATATATATATATATATATATATATATATATATATATATATATATATGTCGTGCCGAATAGGCAGAACTTGCCATCTTGGCTTAAATAGCAACGCTCATCTTGCCATACAGGACAAGTGAAAATTTGTGTATACAATAATTTCGCCAAAATCATTCTGAACCTATCGAAAAAAATATATTTCATTGTGTTTGTTTAGTATTAAATTATTGTAAACGTATTTAAAATATATTTAGTTGGGTTAGGCTAAAATAAATTGCTCTTCTTATAATAAGGTTAGGTAAGTTTTCTAAGATTCTTTTGGTGCAAAATTAAAAATTTTTACATTAACATTAATGAAAAAATTATATCTTTAAACGGATAAGAGAAAATTTCAGAAAGGACTTAATTTTAAATGAGTTCTTGCTAATTAACCAGATTTACATATTCGGCACGACATATATATATATATATATATATATATATATATATATATATATATATATATATATATATATATATATATATATATATATATATATATATATATATATATATATATGATGGGGTCCACCTCTGGTGTAAATTGTGGGACCTATAGCCTCGGAGAAGTGGATAAAAAGGCTTCAAGGAAGAATATTTGGATTTCTTCCTGAAGCCGTTTGAATATTCCACTTCCCCTACCACCCCATGGTAGCAACAGTGTATATATTAAAAGCTTGGTTCTTCCACATTAAAAGCTCTTCACCAGTAACGATGTACGTCGCCTGAAGGATTGGTACATATCGTATGAGAGCACCTGGAGTACATGAACCTCTGTGGAAGTGAGAGTACGTACATTTAAATGCATGGGAAAGTAAATTTTTTTTCGGTCAATATAACGAGGCTGTCCACTTCGGATAACTGCAGTCTAGCCGCCCCTAATTCTATCTAGGTAGTCGATGTTATGATAGTACAGCAAGGTGTTACCTGGGAGGCAGCAGAGTAAAGCTTAACCACATTTAAGACGAGCACAGTCAAGAAGATTACGAGAAACTTTGTATACATCCTTGACAAGTGACACCAGCGGATGTGATTCATTCAATGATCAGTTCCTCATTTCATCGTTCTTATTCACTGATTTGTTTCTCATTTCATCGTTCATACACCGATGCTGTTTCACTTTTGTTTTAGGTGTCACAATTCACTTTTTTTCTTTTTTGGCTGTCATTATTATCTTTAATATCATTTTTTTTTTACTTTGTGATGTTCATTGGTTATTGTATTGAGAGTATTGTTCCTAATGGCTGGTGACGGCTGGTCTTAGTCTTGTCTGAGTTGATAATATCGTCAAGTACCAGTGAGTCTTCAAGGACTTTCTTATTACCTCTGTGGAGGTAATACTTTAAACCTATTTTTATTCTCTATATTTAACAGGGAACGACAATAGAATTAACATTTCAAGTTTTTTTTTTTTTGGCTACTTTCAGAAATGTTTAAAGTCGAAATAATCGTAAAAATGGGAATTTTTACGATTTTTTTTTTCAGTTACATTTTATTTGTAACGTTTTGATAATAGCGTTATGGAACTACGCCAGATATAAATTTTCACACGTCAGTGCTTCAAGTCTGTTAGAAATATTTCTCGCAAAAAAAGCAATACTTTGTACAACAATATCACCCTTCAGTAGAGGTTCCTCGATGCCAAAAATGGGCTCTTGATCCAAAGAAATGGAACTACCCTCCCTTTACTCGAATCTGACTGCTCTCCATTTTCCGGCGGTCTATGACCCCTATGGATTTCGCGCTGCCCTCGTAATATTGATGTGGTTTGGACATTTAGAGACGATGTAGCAAAATACGATAACTTGTAGAGTGTATAAATGTGAAAGGAAGGCGGGGTAGGGGTCGTCCTAGGGAAGGTTGGAGAGAGGAGGTTAAGAAGGTTTTGCGTGCGAGTGGCTTGGACATCCAGCAAGCTTGTGTGAGCGTGTTAGGAGTGGAGGCAAGTGGTTTTTATGGCTTGATGTGGTGTTGGAGTGTGAGCAAGGTAACATTTATGAATGGATTCTGGGAAACCGGTTTGCCGGACTTGAGTCCTGTAGGTGGGCAATGCAGTGCCTGTACTCTGAAGGAGGGATGGGGATATCTGCAGTTTTGAACTGTAGTATCGGCAACCGTCTGATAAGACAGTGATGGAGTGAATGATGTTGAAAGTGTTTCTTTTTTTCAGGTTACCCTATCTCGGTGGGAGACGGCCAGTGTGTTAATAATAATAATAGTTAAACTTTTATTTGTAAGGTGTTCACGGGTATAGTAGGTGTATATATAACTTTAATGTTCATAGGCTGCATGTTGGGAGTGGAAACTGAACCAGTTTTTGTGACTCAGTATTGTACCGTCCTAACCTTGACTCTTGGTCCACTGGTTGTCTTCATACCATCAGCCTTGTTTCCTGTTGCTCGTGTTGTCTTCATGTCTCCGCCTTGCCTCCTGTTGTCTTAATGTCCCAACCTTGTCTCCTGTTGTTCCTGGTGTTTTCATGTCCCAACCTTGTCTCCTGTTGTTCCTGGTGTTTTCATGTCCCAACCTTGTCTCCTGTTGTTCCTGGTGTTTTCATGTCCCAACCTTGTCTCCTGTTGTTCCTGGTGTTTTCATGCCTCTAAGATTGTCAGCTGTTGTTTCTGTTCCTCACTTCTAATTGGTTAGAATATATCTTTCATTGGTTGAAATACATTTTCCTCAGTAATTATCTGTAATGTATCTTCACAGACGAAAATATTTCTTACTGTCCGATTGGCTGGAAAATATCTTTCTTCTGCGTGATTGGCTGGAATATATCTTTGCTTACTGTAATTGGCTGGATATGTACCTTTGCCTTTCTTTGATTGGCCGGTATTTTTCTTTCTCAGTGATAAATTTTTTATTATTTCTTTTGAAATTTAACTTGATTCGTGACTGTAAATTTTTTCGTACATATTTCTTAGATTTCTGGATTTTTCTTTTAACTTAAATATTTTTGTTTCGTCTTGGTGGGTTATTGAATAATTACTTCTTCTGTGACTGTCCAGTATCTTAGCTATTAAAAACTAGTTACCTTTTATTATTATTACTACTATTACTACTAGCACCACTGCTACTATCAACCAGTATTATTACTACTGCTATTATCTATTACTTTTATTATCTATTACTACTATTATCTTCATTATTTACTACTAATTATTTCTCGTTCGTTCGATATATGTCATTTAAATATGCAACAAGAGATAAAAAATATAGATAAATATGCAGATAAATATCAGGGTAGATGAAGGTAATAAATGGTTTAAAACAAAAAATATTAGAAAATTCTAAATTTATTTCAGAGAATTGTCAAAACATATTTTGAAAAAATTATTTAGATGTGTTAGATGCTTTATGACCCTTGTGTTGTTCATGTGTTTTAAATGTGACTACGATATGTTAGGTGTTTTATCACCCTCGTGTAGTTAGTTTTGAACCAAATAAACCCCACAAACAGGATGTGTTAGTAAGTTTACTCAGGTATATATAAATACAGTTACATACATTATTATACATAGCAGCATACATGTAAAAAAACCCAGGATAAGTGTAAAGTGTTTCATGACCCGCATGTAGTCACTTGGTTTCAAACCTTATAAACCAGTAACACAAAGTGTTAGGTGTATATATACAACAATATGTATACATTGTGTTTAGATTTATGGTGGAGCACGTGGCAGGTGACCAGGTGATTGTTTCTCAGGTGCAACACGGTGGTGGGGTGGGAAGTAACTTATAAAGTAGAGTGGGAGCGTGGGAGCCACCAGCCAAGGTTGACAACGAACACAAAAACCACTATTTTGTTTCTCACGTGTAATACAGTTATTGTGTTTAATACTGCTATATTTAGTGAAAGTTCTGTTTGTAGTACGTGCCATAGTGGTGCTGGGGTACGGGTGTGACACTGTGCCATAGTGGTGCTGGGGTACGGGTGTGACACTGTGCTATAGTGATGCTGGGGTACGGGTGTGACACTGTGCCATAGTGGTGCTGGGGTACGGGTGTGACACTGTGCTATAGTGGTGCTGGGGTACGGGTGTGACACTGTGCCATAGTGGTGCTGGGGTACGGGTGTGACACTGTGCTATAGTGGTGCTGGGGTACGGGTGTGACACTGTGCCATAGTGGTGCTGGGGTACGGGTGTGACACTGTGCCATAGTGGTGCTGGGGTACGGGTGTGCCACTGTGCTATAGTGGTGCTGGGGTACGGGTGTGACACTGTGCCATAGTGGTGCTGGGGTACGGGTGTGACACTGTGCTATAGTGGTGCTGGGGTACGGGTGTGACACTGTGCCATAGTGGTGCTGGGGTACGGGTGTGACACTGTGCCATAGTGGTGCTGGGGTACGGGTGTGACACTGTGCCATAATGGTGCCGGGGTACGGGTGTGACACTGTGCCATAGTGGTGCTGGGGTACGGGTGTGACACTGTGCCATATTGGTGCTGGGGTACGGGTGTGACACTGTGCCATAGTGGTGCTGGGGTACGGGTGTGACACTGTGCCATAGTGGTGCTGGGGTACGGGTGTGGCACTGTGCCATAGTGGTGCTGGGGTACGAGTGTCACACTGTGCCATAGTGGTGCTGGGGTACGGGTGTGACACTGTGCCATAGTGGTGCTGGGGTACGGGTGTGACACTGTGCCATAGTAGTGCTGGGGTACGGGTGTGACACTGTGCCATAGTGGTGCTGGGGTACGAGTGTCACACTGTGCCATAGTGGTGCTGGGGTACGGGTGTGACACTGTGCCATAGTAGTGCTGGGGTACGGGTGTGACACTGTGCCATAGTGGTGCTGGGGTACGGGTGTGACACTGTGCCATAGTGGTGCTGGGGTACGGGTGTAACACTGTACCATAGTAGTGCTGGGGTACGGGTGTGACAGTGCCATAGTGGTGCTGGGGTACGGGTGTGACACTGTGCCATAGTGGTGCTGGGGTACGGGTGTGACACTGTGCCATAGTGGTGCTGGGGTACGAGTGTCACACTGTGCCATAGTGGTGCTGGGGTACGGGTGTGACACTGTGTCATAGTAGTGCTGGGGTACGGGTGTGACACTGTGCCATAGTAGTGCTGGGGTACGGGTGTGACACTATGCCATAGTGGTGCTGGGGTACGGGTGTGACACTGTGCCATAGTGGTGCTGGGGTACGGGTGTAACACTGTACCATAGTAGTGTTGTGGTGGGACAGGACGTTGATGAGGTTCCGGGTGGTCGGTATTTACCAAACTTTGAACTGAAGGGTTCTGGACGTTTTTGCAAATTAAGATGCCATTAAAAGGTAGGTAATCATTGTCTTCCCTAGTAAACTGGACGAATGACTCGATGGCACTGAAGTAAATCATCTCTGAGAGTAACGAAGATGAATACTCTGAAAACAGTGATGAGCATGTATTAGATTTATTAAAAGACACAGGTATAGATATTGTGTTTCTTGCAACCTCTAGATGCAGCATGTTGATGTTAGCGGGGAACTGTGTTGATGAACCATCCCAGGACTATGCCGAACCTTTGTATTTTAGGGGTTCATCTTCAAACTGAAAACAGCTGTGGTTCACACAACTCAAGAAGATCGTGGAAATCTTTGTGAGTAAAGGCCACTGCGCATCATCGTCTATGATTTTCTCCGCGAAAATTATTAATAACTTGACCAGTAAGCAAATTGGTTGTGTCTGATGTTTGCATATTTACTTCGGGAGAGCAAGACGTCCGAGTGTATTAGTTGTACTCCACTAACAGTGCCCAGCAATGTGGAGAGTAGGCATCGTTCATGTTAGTGGGTGATTTTGTTAGTCGTTGTTATTAAAGGCTGATATTAGTGGGTAATGGTGTTGGTAGGCATTCTTTTTGCTGTCAGTGGTGTTAGTGACTTGTTATTAGAGGGTGATGTTACGGGTAATGTTAGGCGCTGTATTGGTAGTGGGTGATGTTAGTAGTTAATTTTAGTTGGTAATGCTGCCGTTACTACTTGACGTTAGTAGTTACAACTATGTATGGGTGATGTCCTCGTGAATCACAACAGAAATCGTAGCGTAGAAGACAAAAATAAAGCAGTGGTTAATTATATATAATTATGTAGAAACTATGTAAAAAGTTCAGTTGACTTTCATACTGTCAAGCACGACACCTGGGGTGGTGTTGAGGGTGTGTGAGGTGGTGTTGAGGGTGTGTGAGGTGGTGTTGAGGGTGTGTGAGGTGGTGTTGAGGGTGTGTGAAGTGGTGTTGAGGGTGTGTGAGGTGGTGTTGAGGGTGTGTGAGGTGGTGTTGAGGGTGTGTGAGGTGGTGTTGAGGGTGTGTGAGGTGGTGTTGAGGGTGTGTGAGGTGGTGTTGAGGGTGTGTGAGGTGTTGAGGGTGTGTGAGGCGGTGTTGAGGGTGTGTGAGGTGGTGTTGAGGGTGTGTGAGGTGGTGTGTGAGGCGGTGTTGAGGGTGTGTGAGGTGGTGTTGAGGGTGTGTGAGGTGGTGTTGAGGGTGTGTGAGGTGGTGTTGAGGGTGTGTGAGGTGGTGTTGAGGGTGTGTGAGGTGGTGTTGAGGGTGTGTGAGGAGGTGTGTGAGGCGGTGTGTGAGGTGGTGTTGAGGGTGTGTGAGGTGGTGTTGATGGTGTGTGAGGTGGTGTTGAGGGTGTGTGAGGCGTTGTTGATGGTGTGTGAGGTGGTGTTGAGGGTGTGTGAGGCGGTGTTGAGGGTGTGTGAGGTGGTGTTGAGGGTGTGTGAGGTGGTGTTGAGGGTGTGTGAGGTGGTGTTGAGGGTGTGTGAGGCGTTGTTGAGGGTGTGTGAGGCGGTGTTGAGGGTGTGTGAGGCGGTGTTGAGGGTGTGTGAGGCGGTGTTGAGGGTGTGTGAGGCGGTGTTGAGGGTGTGTGAGGCGGTGATGAGGGTGTGTGAGGCGGTGTTGAGGGTGTGTGAGGCGGTGTTGAGGGTGTGTGAGGCGGTGTTGAGGGTGTGTGAGGCGGTGATGAGGGTGTGTGAGGCGGTGTTGAGGGTGTGTGAGGTGGTGTTGAGGGTGTGTGAGGTGGTGTTGAGGGTGTGTGAGGTGGTGTTGAGGGTGTGTGAGGCGTTGTTGAGGGTGTGTGAGGCGGTGTTGAGGGTGTGTGAGGCGGTGTTGAGGGTGTGTGAGGCGGTGTTGAGGGTGTGTGAGGCGGTGTTGAGGGTGTGTGAGGCGGTGATGAGGGTGTGTGAGGCGGTGTTGAGGGTGTGTGAGGCGGTGTTGAGGGTGTGTGAGGCGGTGTTGAGGGTGTGTGAGGCGGTGATGAGGGTGTGTGAGGCGGTGTTGAGGGTGTGTGAGGCGGTGTTGAGGGTGTGTGAGGCGGTGTTGAGGGTGTGTGAGGCGGTGTTGAGGGTGTGTGAGGCGGTGTTGAGGGTGTGTGAGGTGGTGTTGAGGGTGTGTGAGGTGGTGTTGAGGGTGTGTGAGGTGGTGTTGAGGGTGTGTGAGGTGGTGTTGAGGGTGTGTGAGGCGGTGTTGAGGGTGTGTGAGGCGGTGTTGAGGGTGTGTGAGGCGGTGTTGAGGGTGCGTGAGGTGGTGTTGAGGGTGTGTGAGGTGGTGTTGAGGGTGTGTGAGGTGGTGTTGAGGGTGTGTGAGGCGGTGTTGAGGGTGTGTGAGGCGGTGTTGAGGGTGTGTGAGGCGGTGTTGAGGGTGTGTGAGGCGGTGTTGAGGGTGTGTGAGGCGGTGTTGAGGGTGTGTGTGGCGGTGTTGAGGGTGTGTGAGGCGGTGTTGAGGGTGTGTGAGGTGGTGTTGGTGTGAGGGGAGGGGTGGAGCCTGGATGAGGAGTGAGGTATGAGTGGAGGGGGTGGAGCCTGGCTAAGGAGTGAGGTATGAGTGGAGTGGGTGGAGCCTGGCTAAGGAGTAAGGTGTGAGGGGAGGGGTGGAGCCTGGCTAAGGAGTAAGGTGTGAGGGGAGGGGTGGAGTCTGGCTGAGGAGTGAGGTGTGAGGGGAAGGGGTGGAGTCTGGCTGAGGAGTGAGGTGTGAGGGGAGGGGGTGGAACCTGGCTGAGGAGTGAGGTGTGAGGGGAGGGGGTGGAGCCTGGCTGATGTGTGAGGTGTGAGGGGGAGGGGGTAGAGCCTGGCTGAGGAGTGAGGTGTGAGCGGAGGGGGTGGAGTCTGGCTGAGGAGTGAGGTGTGTGGGGATGGGGTGGAGCCTGGCTGAGGAGTGAGGTGTGAGGGGAGGGGGTGGAGCCTGGCTAAGGAGTGAGGTATGAGGGGAGGGGGTGGAGCCTGGCTAAGGAGTAAGGTGTGAGGGGAGGGGTTGGAGTCTGGCTGAGGAGTGAGGTGTGAGGGGAAGGGGTGGAGCCTGGCTGAGGAGTGAGGTGTGAGGGGAGGAGGTGGAGCCTGACTGATGTGTGAGGTGTGAGGGGGAGGGGGTAGAGCATGACTGAGGAGTGAGGTGTGAGCGGAGGGGGTGGAGTCTGGCTGAGGAGTGAGGTGTGGGGGTGGATCCTGGCTGAGGACTGAGGTGTGTGGGATGGGGGTGGAACCTGGCTGAGGAGTGAGGTGTGAGGGAAGGGGGTGGAGCCTGGCTGAGGAGTGAGGTGTGAGGGGAGGGGGTGGAGCCTGGATGAGGAGTGAGGTATGAGTGGAGGGGGTGGAGCCTGGCTAAGGAGTGAGGTATGAGTGGAGTGGGTGGAGCCTGGCTAAGGAGTAAGGTGTGAGGGGAGGGGTGGAGCCTGGCTAAGGAGTAAGGTGTGAGGGGAGGGGTGGAGTCTGGCTGAGGAGTGAGGTGTGAGGGGAAGGGGTGGAGACTGGCTGAGGAGTGAGGTGTGAGGGGAGGGGGTGGAGGCTGGCTGAGGAGTGAGGTGTGAGGGGAGGGGGTGGAGCCTGGCTGATGTGTGAGGTGTGAGGGGGAGGGGGTAGAGCCTGGCTGAGGAGTGAGGTGTGAGCGGAGGGGGTGGAGTCTGGCTGAGGAGTGAGGTGTGAGGGGAAGGGGTGGAGCCTGGCTGAGGAGTGAGGTGTGAGGGGAGGGGGTGGAGCCTGGCTAAGGAGTGAGGTATGAGGGGAGGGGGTGGAGCCTGGCTAAGGAGTAAGGTGTGAGGGGAGGGGTTGGAGTCTGGCTGAGGAGTGAGGTGTGAGGGGAAGGGGTGGAGCCTGGCTGAGGAGTGAGGTGTGAGGGGAGGAGGTGGAGCCTGACTGATGTGTGAGGTGTGAGGGGGAGGGGGTAGAGCATGACTGAGGAGTGAGGTGTGAGCGGAGGGGGTGGAGTCTGGCTGAGGAGTGAGGTGTGGGGGTGGATCCTGGCTGAGGAATGAGGTGTGAGGGAAGGGGGTGGAACCTGGCTGAGGAGTGAGGTGTGAGGGAAGGGGGTGGAGCCTGGCTGTGGAGTGAGGTGTGAGGGGAGGGGGTGGAGCCTGGCTGAGGAGTGAAGTGTGAGGGGAGGGGGTGGAGCCTGACTGAGGAGTAAGGTGTGAGGGGAGGGGGTGGAGCCTGGCTGAGGAGTGAGGTGTGAGGGGAGGGGGTGGAGCCTGACTGAGGAGTAAGGTGTGAGGGGAGGGGGTGGAGCCTGGCTGAGGAGTAAGGTGTGAGGGGAGGGGGTGGAGCCTGGCTGAGGAGTAAGGTGTGAGGGGAGGGGGTGGAGCCTGGCTGAGGAGTAAGGTGTGAGGGGAGGGGGTGGAGCCCGGCTGAGGAGTGAGGTGTGAGGGGAGGGGTGGAGCCTGGCTGAGGAGTGAGGTGGGAGGGGAGGGGGTGGAGCCTGGCTGAGGAGTGAGGTGTGAGGGGAGGGGGTGGAGCCTGGCTGAGGAGTGAGGTGTGAGGGGAGGGGGTGGAGCCTGGCTGAGGAGTAAGGTGTGAGGGGAGGGAGTGGAGCCTGACTGAGGAGTAAGGTGTGAGGGGAGGGGGTGGAGCCTGGCTGAGGAGTGAGGTGTGAGGGGAGGGGGTGGAGCCTGGCTGAGGAGTAAGGTGTGAGGGGAGGGGGTGGAGCCTGGCTGAGGAGTAAGGTGTGAGGGGAGGGGGTGGAGCCCGGCTGCGGAGTGAGGTGTGAGGGGTGGGGGTGGAGCCTGGCTGAGGAGTAAGGTGTGAGGGGAGGGAGTGGAGCCTGGCTGAGGAGTGAGGTGTGAGGGGAGGGGGTGGAGCCTGGCTGAGGAGTAAGGTGTGAGGGGAGGGGGTGGAGCCTGGCTGAGGAGTAAGGTGTGAGGGGAGGGGGTGGAGCCTGGCTGAGTGAGTTAGTGGGGTCTCTCTTATTAATGTATGTGGTGTGTTATTGCATAAATATTTTCGGCGTTAGACTGGGTTGAGTTACAGTTCTTGGCCCTCTTAAAAGTGTTGATTTACAGTTCATGTGCTTTATGAGGGTGCTAACCTCTAGGTGCTCGACTTTTGTGTTTGTGTGTGTTGAGTTTAAGCTCCTGGTCTCCCTAAGGTTTTGATCTTCAGTCTCTGAACCACCCAGAGTCGAGTGTGCCTACCAGGTCACTCTAAGGAGATTGATCAACAATTCCTCTGCCCCTTAAGGGTTTTGAAGAACAACTAGGGTCCCTCTTGCGTGTATTGAGGCACCTGGGGGCTGGAATTATGGGATATGAGGGGATCATCCTTTGGATCACTCGGTGACCAAAATACAGGCGGCTTAATCTTTCTCTCTCTCTCTCTCTCTCTCTCTCTCTCTCTCTCTCTCTCTCTCTCTCTCTCTCTCTCTCTCTCTCTCTCTCTCTCTCTCTCTCTTCCTCTTCAGTATCCTCGTCAGTCTTGCATCATTACCCAACTGTGGCATTTAAAAGTTTAAATTTTTCTTTCCCTCGGATAATTCGCAAATCCGAGAGAGAGAGAGAGAGAGAGAGAGAGAGAGAGAGAGTGTGTGTGTGTGTGTGTGTGTGTGTGTGTGTGTGTGTGCGTGTGTGCGTGTGCGTGTGCGTGTGCGTGTGCGTGTGCGTGTGCGCGTGTGCGCGTGTGCGCGCGTGCGTGCGTGCGTGCGTGTTACTTTTGTGCAGTCTGATACACTGTGCACACCATTACTCCATTTCCAGGTGTTTTGTCTTGAGATGCTCTTTGAACCCGGGGAGTAGTGTTCCTGTCCTCTTGGCTTCTTAAAGTGCGTAGATAAGCTAAGATCAGCCTCTGTTTTATGGTTCTCTAAGGATTTACTGTCTGCCCATACCATTTTACTCATTGAGTTGTCATCACTGTTTCAAGATGGACGAAATGACGCAGTGCTGACAAGTTGCAGAACCAACTTTTACTAGCACGACTTTTCCCTCAGTGTAGAGCTTTATCAGGCTCTACCTAGAGCGAACGTTGTCTGAAATAGTCTTTATTGTCAATCTTCTCCAATAATTTTAGCAGCTTTGTTAGCCAACAGGATATTCCATCTCTGTACTCATATTTGTGTTCTCTAAGACCTTTTCCTTGCAACTGTCCACCTCTCTCACTCGTCTCTTCCTTATTATCTTTACCATTACCTTGCACGGTGTAATGTTGGCAGAATTGCCTACAGTATATTAGGTAAAAGAACACGTGTGCAACTAATGAGACGTTTTATTGTGACTACGTTTCGCTCTCCAGGAGTTTGGTCAAGCAGTAACGGCTTGACAAAGCTCCTGGAGAGCGAAACGTTGCTTCAGTCCTTTTACCTAACGCTTTGCAGGGTGTTCATGTCAAAGATGCTACGATTTGTTTCCAGGGGTCGAGACTTGGCTCCTCGCTACACCTCTTAACCTTCGTTGACCGCCATTGTTCGTTTCTGGCTTATGGAGCCCCGTCATCCGTAGACCAAGTCGATAGCCAGTGGAGAGGAAAGAGATGGTGAATGAGAGAAGAGAGTTGAGAATAGGAGCTGAAAGACGGAGCTGAGAGGAAACTGGGAAACAGTGAATGTACGAAGATAAAAAGATGTAACGAGTGCTTGAGAAAACAAGCAATGTCTCTTAGTCTTCAGACTTCACTTTCTCCCTCCCTCCTCCTCTCCTATTCTTCTCTCCAGTTCTTCCTCCTCCCCAAGACCGTTGTAGTTGTACCGCCATGCTCATCTTGTGAGCACATGGGGGCGCACAATAAACTTACCGCTCGGGTAGCACAACTAAAACGGTTTTGGAGAGGGAGAGGAATAGGAAGGGAGGTAAGAAAGGGAGAAAGTGAAGTCTGAGAGACGCTTGTTTCTCACGCACTCATTCTCTCTTAATATTCTCGCTAATCGTCCCGTGACTGTTAACCCTGCCTGCCCATCCCCTCCCATCCCCGTCCACTATCTCTCATGCCCCTAGCCATTCATCACTCTCTCGCCCCATCCACTCAGTAGTTATATTTAATTGCGTCTTCCGTGTGTTAATTACCTACAGCTGCCACGGCTCCAACGAAAGTTGTTAGCACCAGCACATAAGGTAGCTGGGTGGTTAGTAAGGTGGTTGAGTCATTAAAGGCTGTTAGTGCCGCAGTTAGGTAATTGCTCGTTAGATTGCGTAATTAAGTAGGTTTGTTTGCGTGTCTGTTTTCGGTAGTTGAGTAGTTAGATGGATGAACAAGGTGACGACAGATAGTGTCTAGGAAATTATAGGAATGTCTAGTTATAGTAATAATAATAATAATAATAATATCATTATTATTATTATTTCTACAAGTACATAATACAACTATAGAACCAGTAATTCAGTAATTTTCTTCTTAGGCCTTTTACAGTTCTTGTATGACATTTGGGTAGTAATGAGTGAAATACTGTTAAACAGTTTATCACCGGCAGTAACGATAGCTAGGCAGTGAAATAGTTAACCTAGTTATGGAATTGTTAGAGTTGGTAATAAGATGTGAGATGGTTGAAATGTGTAGAGGCTGTTAGTACTTGTAATAAAGTACAGTAATAAGATAATTTTGGGTGGATACCATTGGTAGATACTGGGAAGTGGTAGATCGCTAATTAAAGGTCATTAGCGCACACACATAGACTGGCAGTTCCAGCAGGGTATTAATGACTTCCTGTGCTACTGAGTGTTAGTAAGGGTTTGAAAACGACTGTTGTGAATCGCATCAAAAGGGTGTTAAAATAGTTATGATGGGCTTGAAATTACTTGAGGATAAAAAATATTGGCCTGTAAATTCAACAAGGTGAAAATAAATATTCATAGTAGGAAGTAAACTATTTGCAATATTACAAAGGTGGTGAACTATCCACAACACCAGCAAGGTACAAATGGTTTAGAAGACCGACGAGTTGAAGAATAAGACACTGGTGCAACTTTTGGACATCTTTACTGTGGAAACGTTTTGCCACTCAGTGACTTCTTTACTCCATGCAAAGAACGATAGAAGATTATTTCTTTGAGATATCGACTCTAGGCTTAGGGACTGATTGTGTTCAGTCCATCAGTCTTGATGAAAGTGCAGCAAATTTGCGGAGCTTACATACTGCAGACAGATGTAGAGCAGTAGTAGACGGAGTCACCAGTAAGGGGTCGGGGTGTAGTTTGTACTGTGTAAGAGCGTGGGAGTGTGTACTCACACAGTTGTAGTTATGACTAGAATACTGTGTGCGTGTGTGTGTGTGTGTGTGTGTGTGTGTGTGTGTGTGTGTGTGTGTGTGTGTGTGTGTGTGTGTGTGTGTGTGTGTGTATGTGCGCGCGTGTGCGTGTGTGTGTGTGTGTGTGTATGTGCGCGCGTGTGCGTGTGTGTGTGTGTGTATGTGCGCGCGTGTGCGTGTGTGTGTGTGTGTGTGTGTGTGTGTGTGTGTGTGTGTGTGTGTGTGTGTGTGTGTGTGCGCGCGCGTGTGTGTGTGTGCGCGTGTGTGTGTGTGTGTTGTACTCGCCTATTTGTGGTTGCAGGGGTCGAGACATAGCTCCTGGCCCCGCCTCTTCACTGGTCGCTACTAGGTCCTCTCTCTCCCTGCTCCATGAGCTTTATCATACCTCGTCTTAAAACTATATATGGTTCCTACCTCCGCTACATCACTTGGCAGATTATTCCACTTCCTGACAACACTATGACTAAAGAAGTACTTCCTTACATCTCTCTTACTCGTATGAATCTTTAGCTTCCAATTGTGACCCCTTATTTCTGTCTCCCATCTCTTATCATGTCTCCCCTAACCCTCCTGTCCTCCAGTGTCTTCAGGCCGATTTCCCTTAACCTTTCTTCGTAGGTCATTCCCCTGATATCTGGAACTAGCCTTGTTGCAAACCTCTGCACTTTCTCTAATTTCTTGACGTGTTTGACCAGGTGTGGGTTCCAAACTGGTGCTGCATACTCCAGTATGGGCCTGACGTATAGAGTCTTGAACGATTCCTTACTGAGGTATCGGAACGCTGTTCTCAGGTTTGGCAGGCGCCCATGTGCTGCAGCAGTTGTCTGGCTGATGTGTGCTTCAGATGTGCTCGGTATTATACTCACCCCAAGATCCTTCTCCTTGATTGAGGTTTACAGTCTTTGGCCACCTATCCTATCCTTTGTGTGTGTGTGTGTGTGTGTGTGTGTGTGTGTAAGGATGCGTGTATACTTGCTGTGATTCCGTGGGTCGATTCCCGGCTTTTGAGATTTCTCTCCATTATTCACTATTGATCACTCATAATTCCTTTACACCCGGGCCATATCATACCTACTAGCCATACTGTGTGTGAAGTTAGTCTCCACCAGTTCCATAAGGTTTGCTTCACTTCCCCACTGCACTAAAGAAAAATATTCTAACGTCCCTGTGGCTCACCTACGTTATAAAGTGTCAGACAAACAATTTCTTTCTGCAGTATTACGAGATGTAGTTTACACATTGTAAAATATTGTTAAACAAAGTCACTAATATGCGGTGCATTTCGGGCAGAATTTAAGTTATCTTAACTCCATCTCCTAATTCATAGTGTCCATATTCGCCATGTTTATTCTCTCTTACAAACAGCATTATCTAGGATATGGTCTTTCTGTAAGGCTAACTTTGTCTTGTCATGCTGATTTTCACTCTGTATGACTGATTCCCTTTCTATCTGATTACCATTTTGTCTAGCTGTCTTCCTGTCTGATAATCTGAGAGAAAGTATACCTGGCTATTCGTTGAATGTGAACTCTGACAGTGAAAATGGTCAACGTGGAGGTGGTGGTCGTTCCTGCCGTGGCCCACAACAGGACCAACGGCTGTCTTCTGCCGTTGGTCTCGCTGTCCGTCTTGTGGTACAGATGCCGTCTTCTCACTGTCACATAAGAACATAAGAACGAAGGAACACTGCAGCAGGCCTACTGGCCCATGCGAGGCAGGTCCAAGTCTCCTACCGGCTTAAGCCAATGCACCAACCTAGTCAGGTCAGGTCACATTGACTTAAGGGAGGAAAACGGCAACCGACCTGGTAGCACAAGCTAACAGGTCCAACTCTCACCCACCCACATCCACTCATGTATTTATCCAACCTATTTTTAAAGCTACACAACGTTCTGGCCTCTATAACTGTACTTGGGAGTTTGTTCCACTCATCCACAACTCTATTACCAAACCAGTACTTTCCTATATCCTTCCTGAATCTGAATTTTTCCAACTTAAAACCATTGCTGCGAGTCCTGTCTAGGCTAGATATTTTCAGCACACTATTTACATCCCCTTTATTTATTCCTGTCTTCCATTTATACACCTCAATCATATCCCCCCTAATTCTACGTCTTTCTAGAGAGTGCAGATTCAGGGCCCTTAGTCTATCCTCATAGGGAAGGTTTCTGATACATGGGATCAACTTTGTCATCCTCCTTTGTACATTTTACAGAGCATTTATATCCATTCTGTAACACGGTGACCAAAACTGTGCAGCATAATCTAACCAAGGATGTATAGAGTTGAAGAACAACCCGAGGACTCCTATTATTTATGCTTCTTGATATGAAGCATAACAGCAGAACACTTCAGAGACTGCTTCTTGCTACGCTTCCCTCCACCGTAGGACCAGCATGTACTCCCGAACGCATATGGCGAGATGTAAAGTGATTTCTCTTCCTGATTTAACTCTACCTTTGGTTCTTTACAACCCGGAAAGATATGCGAAGAGGGTTCGCCTCTGTTTCAGAAACTGTAACGGAAGCAGCAGGAACAGCAGGAGCAGCAGCAGCAGCAACAACAACAACAACCATAACAACAACCTCAACAACAAATAGGGATAGAATAAGAAGGCAGAATAGGAACGAGAGAGAAATGCAAGTGTCGTTCCCCATCAAACCTGAAGAAAGTTTTTTTTTCTTCTCACACTTGCTAATACCATCTACCAGTTGACATTCTTCATCTCTCAGCAAACTTTCACCTTGTTGAGAGTCCTTGCTTGGGCTTACCTCAATTTTAGTCCACCTGAGAGTTGAGCTGAATGAACTTACCACAAGTATAATTCCCCTAGAAGATGAGCTTCCTGAATCAACTTTCCTCAAGTCTAGTCCACCTGGAAGCTGAATATCTAAGTGCAAAGCCGAGGTTGTGGTGTTTAGGGTTGTTGTAGTGAAGTTGTGGTGTTCAGGGTGTGGTTATAGCGAGTTTGTGGTGTTCACTGAGCTGCTGTAGCGAGGTTGTTTTACTGATTCATTATAGCGCGGTTGTGGCTGTACTCCAGCCACTTCCGCGAATGAATGAAGAATCTGGGTTGTGGTGGTCAGGAGAGGGAGGAGGGAAAGGGTGGGGGATGGGTCAAGAATGGTGGTCTTGGGGAAGTGGGTGGTGGTGCAGCAGGAGGGAAGGTTCCCCAGCACTGGGTCACCTTAACGTGGTGGTAGACGGGAAGGGGGAAGGGGATGGAGTCGGGTTGATTGATTTGTACCTAGGCGTTGGGGACCTCTTATCTTGGAGTGCCGCCACTCTCCTCAACGAGTGCTTGCCTAAGAACTCAACATCTCTGTCGGCATAAATATTAGGAATGTTTCCCCTTGCGTCTTAATTTGCTGACACGACCGATGACATGGAACAAATCATGTTTACCTGCACACAACTAACTCACACATAGGAAAAAGAAGTTTATGGCGCGACTATTTAATGGTCCAAATTGAACCGAAACGTCGTCATAAACTTCTTTCTCCTATGTGCAGGTTATTTGTATATTGTTCCAGTCACGGTATTGTGCCTTTTTGTTCTTCTTGGTTACCTGTATGTTACCTCTAGTAGCTTCCGGGAGTCACCGCCCCCCCCCCCCGGCCTCCTGCTGCCTGGTCCCAGGCCAGGTCTCTTGATTGCTGGCTTGATTGATCAGACAGTTGGTGTCCGCCGCCCACAGTCCAGTACGCACCACAGCTCGGCTAATTTGGATTGCGGATTTTGAAAAATACCTTGAATAGATTTCTTGCTTTGTGATTATGATTCATATAGTCTGAGGTTGACCTGGTGGCGACAGCAGCCAGATCATGACGTTGGTGCAGATTTGATCACCTTAAAAATGGAGTAGTGTGCGTGAAGTGATAAACAACTTAACGGTGCTTGTGCTTTGAGAATATATAAATTAAAACAACAGCCAGAGGGGGAGGGGTTGGCCCCGGGGGGATGACTTGTGGTAAGTGAACGGCCCCGGGGGATGATATTCCTCAGGAGGGAAGGGTGGAGGGTGTACTAGAGAGGGAGTTAGTACAACCAAACTCTTTATGAAGTATATGTAATGCAGTTTGCATGTAATAAAATATTATGGCCAGGAGCTATGAATCGACCCCTGCAACCACAAATAGGTAAGTACAAAAGAAGACCTACCTGGCTACCCGGAGGGCATTCCGGGGATCAACGCCCCCGCGGCCCGGTCCATGACCAGGCCTCCCGGTGGATCAGGGCCTGATCAACGAGGCTGTTACTACTAGCCGCACGCAATCCAACGTACGAACCACAGCCTGGCTGATCCGGCACCGTCTTTAGGTATCTGTTCAGCTCCCTCTTGAAGACAACCAGGGGTCTTCCCGTAATGCCCCTTATTGCTGGTGGGAGGCTGTTGAGCAGTCTTGGGCCCCGGACACTTACTGCATTTTCTCTTAGTGTACCAGTGACGCCCCTACTTTTCACTGGGGGTATGTTGCATCGCCTGCCAAGTCTTTTGCTTTCGTATGGAGTGATTGTTGTGTGCATATTAGGGACCAGTCCCTCCAGAATCTTCCAGGTGTAGATTATGATGTCTCTCTCTCGCCTGCGCTCTAGTGAGTACAAGCCAAGTGCTTCCAGGCGCTCCCAGTAGTTAAGGTGTTTGACGGAACTTATACATGCAGTAAAGGTTCTCTGTACATTCTCTAGTTCTGCAATTTCACCTGCCACTAGCATGCGGTGAATTTTGAGCGGTAGTAGAAGAGGTTTTTAGAAGGTGGATTGGGAGGTCCTTCAAGGGGGATTTTTATTCCCCTTTATGGTGGGGGAGGGTGAGGGCCTTGGAACTGGATACGCTCCTTACACGTGATGTGCGATTTATAACCTGCTCTCCTCTGTCTGTCTGTCTGTCTCTCTGTCTGTCTGTCTCTGTTAAAATGTGGGTGTGTGATTTTCATTCCGGCTGTAATGTGCGTGTCGGTGTTCATTTTCTTCTCTGTTATAAAATGTGAGTGCATGTTCTATGCTTGGGTGTTATTCTTCTGATTATAATGTGCGCTGAATTTTTTTCTGGTTATAATGTGTGTTTTCTTGTGGCTGTAATGCAAACTCGATACTAACTGAAAAGAGATTCTAATCTACTTGCAATAGAAGCAGTTGGTTCCGTAGAAGTGATTCCTACAGTATTACAGAATATTTGCTGTTTCCAGAGTGAGCGAGTGAGAAAGATAGATGAAGGTAGGTTAGGATCCACCAGTGAGCCTTGATGATAAGCCTCAGCCTGTTTCCCCTTTATTTAACTCTAGTTGAAAAGAGAGAAGGAAGGAAGAAGGGAGGGAGGGAGAAGTAAACGGAAGAACACGAGAAAGAAGGATAGCAAAAAATTTTTTGGTCTACATCGAAGCTTATCTACTGAGAAGGATTACATAATGTAGCTAGCACCTCTAAACGTCTCAGTAGGTAAGGTTAGAATTTACCTCTGGGTGCTCTTCCTGCCCCCTCCAATTCCTCCCACACTGCTGCTAGCTTGGTAAAGCAACTGAAGCAACTAACAAGTTATATTAAAGAACATGCATGGCTATTTAATATAACAGGTGAAAGTAAAGTTTGAATTTCTACATTTACAATAACTAATTTTATGCTGGGTGGTTCCTGGTGAACTTGTCGTGGGTAGTTCGCCAATTAACGTTCAGGGTTCCAATTGACCAATGTCGGCACCTCCATAGTATCTAGTTAGATCACACTTCAAAGCACCTGGTTTATTAATTTCTTGAACTCTGTTTATACCTCAATTTTGTGTTAACTGAAAACATGTTAATCATGTTTCAAGATCATTTACGTAAACTAAAAGAAAAAAGACTGGGCCAGATCCTGAGGAAGTGAGCATGTTAGGTGTAGTCACTCTGACACTCCTCTGATCAACACTGTCTTATTGCCGAGTCCGTAACCCTGGTCTGAAGTTTGCTACACCCTCTTGAAGTGGGTGTCATTATCAAAGGCCACGTGAAAATCTAGGGACACTACAAGAAAAAGAGTAGAAGAAAAGAGAGAAGGGGAAGAGTAGAGATGGCAAAAAAGCAGAAAGGGGAGACAAACGGAGGAATGAGGAAGGAGAGAGAGGTGAGAGCGGGTGGGGGGGGGAGAATAAAGAAGAAATAAGAGATAAGAACCCATCGTCTTTCTTTTTTGTCTTCATGTTCCTATACCCACAGCACTGTAGCAGCAGCAGGAGCGCGTCCACCGGGGAGGAGGATGGTGGCGGCACGGGCGTGTACATTAATGGGAGGGTAGGCGACGATGGCGGTGGCACGGGAGCGTCCCAGAAATGGCAGTTAAGAAAGGCAACACCAGGAAAGTTTTTTTTTTTTTTTAACAGGGAGAAAGTCCCAGTTCAGTACGCTGAATATTCCCAAGTAAAGCTTTTGGCGCTGCCCAGAGGATGAGGTGCATCTGTAAACATTGCCGAAAACAGAGGTGCACCTCCAAACACAGAGGCCGACATGGACCTCCAAACATCTCTAGACGCCGAGATGGCTTTCAAAACACGACCAATAGTAGACCTCTAAACACTGCAAGGGGCTGAAAATTCCTGTACATTAGAAGAATTAGACACATGAACAAAACGGGGTATATCGAATTCTTCAACTTGTCGGTATTATACACCATTCATGTTAGGATTTCCTGTATATATTTGACTTTCTTGAGTGTTCTATAACTAGTGTTGGCTGACCCCTTTACTTTGGTTCAGAGTCGTTGTTGGGGATTTGACGTGACTAAGAATACTGAGGTCTTGTGTCTTTTGGAGTTGTTGCTTTGTTTAGATGAAGTTGATTGTTCTGGGAACTCTTCTGTGTATTTTCATTGAAGGGTATGCTGAGTTGGTCATTCACTTACAACATACACGAGAGACTCCAGAACCTAACGAACATAACTTTTTTTAATCCTGACGAACTATTCAACAACTCGATAAAGATGCAAGAATCCACTGTCCTTAACCACGCCTAAAGCTTAACAAATTCCCTGCAATGACCGTGGACAAAAGTACACACCAGACAGGAAGAGATCTGCAACACAAAAGAAACGTTAGACATACACAGGAAAGTTCAGCTGTATTTCGACATATGAACATAAAGGGAAATCACTTTATCAACTGGAACGGAGCCACCATCACACGTGAAACTACAGGCAACTATCAAACAAAAAGCACTCGTTGACTCCATTCCTAAAGTGAATATTTCCCAGCGTCAGTGGAGACTAGACAGGATTTCAAAATACGCCCTAGCGCTGGCCTGGAGCTTTACGACTCACCCGCCACGAGTTCAAACCCCACCCGTGGTATGGCTTGTTTGCAATCGTGTCATTATGATTTCGTGAATTACGCCCTAAGATTAGCATGATCCATCGCGATACCTTAACCAAAATCTCAAATAAAGCGTCTCTCTCTATCGGCATATGAAAATTTCTAAGCCCTTCATATTCTACCTCACGTAAAGCTTTTGAGTGATATTGAATGGCTTTGCGAAATTCCATAAAATTGTAGATGTTTTCAGTAAATAAAAAACAGAAACCTAGTTTCCTGTTAACTAATACTTAACGTTATGTATATGTGGTGCAGGTTGATGGGTTCCCAGGTGCTGACAGTGATGTAGGGAAGAGGGAGGGAAGAGAAAGGAGGGTAGAACGAAGGAATTAAGATATTTTTCATTTCAGATTAAGTAATAAAACTGTGTATAGTCAGATATACTGGGGTAGGAGACTAGCAATATCTACATCGATCGCCCGTATGCGGTTGAATCATATAGATTATCATTTGAATTATTCCTGTATTGCTTTCAACACTGTATTTCCAGAAGCTTTGTGACTTATGATCCTGGTGGCTGGAACCTCCGTTAGATAGCAAATTAGTGTTAATATTAGCTCTTTATCTGCTGGTTCAGCGCCGCCGCTGCTGCTGCGCTCTGGAGGGTAACCTCAACTGTGTTGTTTGTGTATAGTGGTTGAGCCGGAGGTCTCTGCTCCCTCTGCTGGATACTACGCCACTGTCTTGTCTTCCACCTCAAACATATGCAGCTACACCTATTTATATGCAAATATTTATTTGAATCAGGGGTAAGCGCTCAGTCTGCAGGGGTCGTATAGCTCCTGGGGGATGGGAGGCATTCAGATTCAATCCAAGAAAAGGAAAGATAAGTTCAGTTCCTTATATCAAGCGCCCTGTTCCTTCCCTCACCGGCATCAAGGAAACTAACTCCTTAACGGATTTACCTCTGATAAACATTTATAAAGATTCACAACTTAAAAATAACAAAAATAATTATTCGAGAGCACCAAGGCATCACTGTTTAGTTAGTAAAACTGCTGGAGTGAATGACACTCATTAACAACAGCATTTCACCCACACAGGGATCTAATAAAGTCTACTCTGTAGGTCGAAACGTTGCAGTTAATAATGGTTTCCAGTACATCTAAGTGTCATTTACTCCACTCCAAAATTGTTTCCAGTTAGTGTGTTCTTCGAAGACACTTGGAGCAGAGCAAGGCTTGGTCTGCTCTCTCTCTGTATTACCCATGCTTGTCGACAGGCTGCCTTCCAAACTTATTGCAGTTGTCCGTGACTTCGATAACTAGCAACATTTCCGGTAATTAAAGGAACACCGACGTCGACGTCTTGACAATAGATGGCTGATATTTTTACGGTGGCAGTATTGCTATGTTGGGGAGTGTCCATCGTGGACAAGTGTTACTCTCATTGTATGACATAAACAGTAAGTAAACATGACGCGACCCAGCCGTGGCTCTGTATGTCTTCATTATCTCAAGGAATATCATTGTTTTACATATGCAAATACTCCGTTCTGTTCTGTTGTAAATTCGCCTGTATATTCACCCGGCCTGAGCCTTTCCCAAGAGATGGCCTGGCCTTGGCTCCCTGTCGTGGGAGTGTCTCAGACCAATGTCTGCCATGGGAGGAGGTACAAGTACCTCCTTGTCTTCTGGGACCAACTGTCCCCAGGCCGAGCCCCATTCCCCGCCCCCATGGGGCTCGGAGGGAGAAGCTAGGCACCTTGGGCTGCCACAAACTCCGCCCACACTAGGCTCGAAGAGTGTGGCAGCTGCAAAGCAGCAGACAATGTCAGGAGGTGCAAATGCAGCTTCCACTACAAGATCCTTTTGGAGCCGCACCCCAGCTTTGGGCATTAAGCCCGAGCACCGGGGAAGCTCAAGAATGCCTCTTGCTGTGTGTGCTGCTGCTGCTGCTGCTGCTGCTACTACTACTATTACACGTGTCCCTTGCATTCCCTGCAAATATTCCGAGTTCGAGTGAGATGGATTTATGTTACTCGGCTTGATATGCTTGAATTTTAGTGTTAACTAGTCTTTGTGAATATGATGATTTTGGGTATATATGCGGCATCCATATATTACACATGGTATAAGTTTTTGTTATATAGACGTATTTGGCGAACTAAAAGACGGACATTTGCTAAAAAGAAGGGAAATAAATCCCAAGGATTAGTATGCCAAAATTCAGTAATAATCACTAATACTTAGTAATGTATGAACGCTAGCCTTCAGTATCACACACGAAGAACCACCCTCCTTAAGATAAAAAAAAAATGGTTATAATAATAACCATTAATTTTTAAAGGGGTGGACCGTAAAGCCAGCGGAAGGCCTTGGTCAGATGAGCAAAAGCTCCAGTGGCAGGTCATCTTATGATTAAGACCCACGTCAGGAAACAAACCTTACCTAACCACCCTCCAACACATGGGTTTATGATCGCTAAAATTCCTAATTCGCTTTGAATTATTATTATTATTATTATTATTATTATTATTATTATTATTATTATTATTATTATTATTAATCATTGAGAAACTGTAAACCTGCATGGGTCATCCAGCGCCTCGGAAACGAGAGAAAATGAGGTTTTATCTAGATGAGAAGAGGATAGCTTCAATACCTTGGACTGTGGTCACAGTAAGAGCCCTCATGGCACTCCATTAGGATGGGGTGCCATGAGGATCATGTGACCTTGAAAATGACCCTGATTGAAACTGAGGCGACCTTACCATAATTATATTCATTAAAAGAGACACGTGACAGCATTTAAAAAAAAAAAGAACTAATTATTTTGGTTTGAAAAGCAATAGGAAAAGATGGGCGGGGTTACGGAAATTACACGAAACTGTTGTAGCTTTCTGTGAAGATTATATTACGCGCAGTGTGTTCCTTTTTACGCCCAGTGTATGTGGTTTATTACGCGCAATGTGGTTTATTACGCGCAGTGTATGTGGTTTATTACGCGCAATGTGGTTTATTACGCGCAGTGTATGTGGTTTATTACGCGCAGTGTATGTGGTTTATTACGCGCAGTGTATGTGGTTTATTACACGCAGTGTATGTGGTTTATTACACGCAGTGTATGTGGTTTATTACACGCAGTGTATGTGGTTTATTACACGCAGTGTATGTGGTTTATTACGCGCAGTGTATGTGGTTTATTACGCGCAGTGTATGTGGTTTATTACGCGCAGGGTATGTGGTTTATTACGCACAGTGTATGTGGTTTATTACGCGCAGTGTATGTGGTTTATTACGCGCAGTGTATGTGGTTTATTACACGCAGTGTATGTGGTTTATTACGCGCAGTGTATGTGGTTTATTACGCGCAGTGTATGTGGTTTATTACGCGCAGTGTATGTGGTTTATTACACGCAGTGTATGTGGTTTATTACACGCAGTGTATGTGGTTTATTACACGCAGTGTATGTGGTTTATTACGCGCAGTGTATGTGGTTTATTACGCGCAGTGTATGTGGTTTATTACGCGCAGTGTATGTGGTTTATTACGCACAGTGTATGTGGTTTATTACGCGCAGTGTATGTGGTTTATTACGCGCAGTGTATGTGGTTTATTACGCGCAGTGTATGTGGTTTATTACACGCAGTGTATGTGGTTTATTACACGCAGTGTATGTCGTTTATTACACGCAGTGTATGTGGTTTATTACACGCAGTGTATGTGGTTTATTACGCACAGTGTATGTGGTTTATTACGCGCAGTGTATGTGGTTTATTACGCGCAGTGTATGTGGTTTATTACGCGCAGTGTATGTGGTTTATTACGCGCAGTGTATGTGGTTTATTACGCGCAGTGTATGTGGTTTATTACGCACAGTGTATGTGGTTTATTACGCGCAGTGTATGTGGTTTATTACGCGCAGTGTATGTGGTTTATTACGCGCAGTGTATGTGGTTTATTACGCAGTGTATGTGGTTTATTACGCACAGTGTATGTGGTTTATTACGCGCAGTGTATGTGGTTTATTACGCGCAGTGTATGTGGTTTATTACGCGCAGTGCGTGGTTTTATGCAGGTGTTTCCCGGGTAAAATAATTTACAGCTGTGAACGTGAGCATGGCACTAATGCTGGTGTAAATGATTTACAACCGTGAAGGTAGGCGTGGCACCAATACTGGTGTAAATGATTTACATCTGTGAATGTGGGTGTGACACCAATACTGGTGTAAATGATTTACATCTGTGAATGTGGGCGTGACACCAATGCTAGTGTAAATTATTTACAGAGTTAAAGGTGGGAGCTGCACCGGTACGGATGTAAATTACTTACAGCTGCTAAGGTGGGCGTAGCACCAATACTAATGTAAATGATTTACAGCTGTGAGGGTGGGCGTACCATTAATATTCATTTAAATAATTTAGAACTGTGAAGGCGAGTATAGTGCCAAGACTGATGTACTCTCGAAGCGTTTGCAGTGAACCAGTCACTGGTATGAGACCTAATACTGAGTACCTTATTTCAGATACCAGGATGGGGTGGCGCTGACCTGACCTCTCTTGACCTCCACAATATCCATACCTGAGCTCCCTTCTCCCACTCCACCAAAAGTACCAGTCATGGAGTACGAGAAGGTAAGCTTCTGGGGCCACATGTATTATTATTATTATTATTATTATTATTATTATTATTATTATTATTATTATTATTATTATTGTTATTATTATGTATATTATTAAGCATTATTTATTATCATGCATTTATTGCCATTCTTCTTGTTGATTCGCCGGTATTCTCCCGGCCCGGGCCTTTTCCAAGTGGTGGCCCGGCCTTGGCTCCCTGTCTAGGGAGTGTCTGAGACCTAAGTCTCCCATGGGAGGAGGCACAAGTACCCCTTCATCGTTGGGACCAACTGTCCCCAGGCCTAGCCACATTCTCCGCCCTCACGGGGCTCGTAGGGAGAAGCTAGGCCTCTTTGGTCTGTCTTCCCCGCCCCAAGGGGGGTAATGGGAACGACATTCTTGTGAGCTGCAAGCTCTGGCTCAGGCACCTACCCTGCCCCAGAAGGGCTGGGCATGGTGTCGATCATTTATTGTCACACAGTAATAGTGAGATGTATTAAAAATTTACTTTCTCCCACTGATTAATGCTTATTTAGGTAAAAATAAATGTTTAAATATTTTCACATTTTATATATGAATAGAACAATATGTATTACAAATACAAATGTTAATTTCTTTGTAAAGATTACAATGTGTGGTTTACATATTATGAAATTTGTTAGGTCTGATCATAGGTCTCTCCTCCTAGTGAGTCTTCACCCAACATAGTGGTGGTCACGAGCCGAGCACGCTACCGTGTGCTATAGATGATTAACTATGATAGCTTACATCATTGTAAAATAGCTGTATCACAGAATATGCTTCACATTTCGTCATTAAACGCATGCTACCTGCTTCACTCAAGATCATTAATGAGGATGTGTTTAAATAAGGTACAAGGAATTCAGGACCCCCAATGGATATATATACAACATTGACTTCAGTTATCTTAGGTGTAATTTCTATAATTCACCACTAATCTTTGCCTCTAACAGTTATGTACTTTTGGAGAACGATGTAGACATTTTTTAAAGTTTATCTTTGGTTCATCTGTAGTGAAAGAAAACGAATCCCCAGCTTCTAGTGTCTGTTACAGAAAACGAAAATGAATTAAATTGTAATTGGATAACTAT
Source organism: Cherax quadricarinatus (assembly GCF_038502225.1). Taxonomy (NCBI): domain Eukaryota; kingdom Metazoa; phylum Arthropoda; class Malacostraca; order Decapoda; family Parastacidae; genus Cherax; species Cherax quadricarinatus. The sequence continues at coordinate 10,499,287 of NC_091342.1, forward strand.
TTTAGTTTTCCTCTCTGTTCATTATTTCCCCAGACTGACGTTTATTTTGGTTAAAATTATTAATATCTTGGTTCATAGTATAAACGATTTATACAGTTGCGATAAATACTGATTTATTACATATACACACACTAATACTAGAGGAGGCAGGATCCATACATAGCTTTAAGAAAAAGAACGCTAAAGCTCTGGTAATTTAAGCCACCACTCCTACGAGCCCTTCTAGGGCGGCGATGGTGCCAGAGCTTGCTACCACCTGCAGCTCACACAACTGCCACTCCCACGAGCCCCCTGGGGCGGGGCAGATGGCAGACCAGAGGTCTAGCTTCTCCCTACGAGCCCCGTGAGGGCGGGGAATGGGGCTAGGCCTGGGGACAGTTGGTCCCGCAGCCGAGTAGGTACTTGTACTTCCTCCCATGGGAGACATAGGTCTCACGACATTCCCAAGCCAGGGAGCCAAGGCCGGGTCACCATCTGGGAAAGACCCGGGCCGGGAGAGTACCGGCGTATCAAGAACAACAATAAAGCTCTGGGCCTGGAAGCGACTAGCGAAGAGGCTTCCTGAAAGCACGAATAGGCGATTACAAATAGGCGAGTGTGTGTGTACACACACAGGAGCTGTGAATCGACCCCCGCAACTGCAACCAGATGAGTACTCTAAATATCTATTACTCAACCCACTGCAACTACAAATAGGTGAATACAGACACCTGAAAGATAGCTGTAGATAACTAGACATTTAAATATGTAGGTTTCTAGACCCATAGATGGGTGAAAGGACAGTGTAGATAAAAAGGTAGACACACACAAACTTGGAAGAAGGTAGACTAATATAGACAACTGGCTCCTGGTTTGAAGATATCTAACACCCTCAAGGCGGAGAAGTGAGCGTCTTAGTGCTTGGGCGAAGGGTTCTTGATCCAAGGAACTGGATCTCTCGTCTGGTGAGTAGACCTAGTTCCCACCACCAACTGCCATTTCTCAGGCACTATGTGGCACCCTTGTGGTTCATCACTACCCTATGAGTCCCATAATTATGGTTTGAAGGTTGGGAACACTTGGATGGCGATGGATAAATAATAGATTAATAGACTGGGTTAGCGAGAGTGATGGATGGGTCAGTAAGAGCGATGGATGGGTCAGTAAGAGCGATGGATGGGTCAGTAAGAGCGATGCAGGGATTTATAAGACTATTACACTGAATGTAAGTGTACATTTGGACAAAATGAAACACTGACAGACAGGCGAGTCAGATATGGAGACAGTAATCAAGCAACACGACTATTGCCCAGTGTCAACTGAGGCAATAGTCGTGGGGGATTGAAGTGGAGGGGGTAGAGTGGCGGATGGGAGGAGGAAGTGGGCGGGGTCTGGAAACGTGTGTGTACATTCACCTATATGTGGCTGTAGGGGTCGTGTGTGTGTGTGTGTGTGTGTGTGTGTGTGTGTGTGTGTGTGTGTGTGTGTGTGTGTGTGTGTGTGTGTGCGTGCGTGTGTGTGTGTGTGTGTGCGTGCGTGCGTGTGTGTGTGCGTGCGTGCGTGCGTGTGTGTGCGCGTGTGTGTGCGTGCGTGCGTGTGTGTGTGTGCGCGTGTGCGTACGCGCGCGTGCATGAATTCATTCATGAGTCGAGGGCGCAAGTGTAAGTGTCAGTGTCCCAGCTGTCATGGTGTGGTAAAGACGTCTCTCTCTCTCGCTGACGGGTCTTTTTATGGCTTTCATGACCAGCAGACAGGAAACAGACATTAACCGACGCTTTCCATCGAGTTTGTAGTGTGCAAAATTCTGTGTGGTCGAGCAATTTGTGTTACGAATGTTGTATTTCGTTGCTAGTGGACATAAGAGTCGCTAGAGGTGACCCTCTGTATGTGCATGGAGAAACACTCAAGACACTTACCACAGGAAAACAATGCGAATCTGGCCCTTCTCCTTAAAAAAAAAGTTGTGCTAAGTCCTTGTCGACAGAAAAAAGTTATACCAGTTTTTGATTGATGGAAAAAGAAATAAAATCCTTGTCAGTGAAAAGTCTAATACAAAGGTTTTTAGATCTGAAATCGCGTATATTAAATCTTTTTCTGTATGAAAAATGAAAAATGTGCTTACAAAACTCTTCAATGGGAAAAAATGAGCTTAAAAGGCATATCAGTGGAAAGAATGTTCCTCAAGGCTCTTTTCATAGAAAAGTCTTGTTCACGAGGTCTTGTTTAAACGACTATACAAAATAACTGTCGTGGGTGTTGTTCATGGTGCAGCGGCAGTAATCAATCAGCGACGTGCAGACGATGTGATTGTTAGTGCATCTCTTGTTTCCCACGGAGATGCTGGTGACGAGATGATGGCGTTCATCATGGCATTGATACTAGTGATGGTAGTGTTTGTGGCAGTGACCATACTCATACTAGCGATGGTAGTGTTTGTGGCAGTGACCATACTCATACTGGCGTTGATACTAGCGATGGTAGTGTTCGTGGCAGTGACGATGCTCATACTGGTGGCAGTGGTGGTAATGACATTGATTTAATGGTGGTTATGAGGGTGGCTTTACTGTCAAAAATGATGGTGGTTGTGGTTTTGTTTGTGATACTGGTAGTGGTGGTAAGGAAGCTGTTATGGTAATCAGGTTTATGATGTTGGTGATGATGGTCATGGGTGCGATGATGCTGGCGGTGATGATGTTGATGCTGGCGGTGATGATGGTGACGCTGGCGGTGATGATGGTGACGCTGGCGGTGATGATGCTGATGCTGGCGTTGATGATAGTGGTGATTATGGCGTCAGTGGGTTGGGTGAACTTTGGCAATGTTCATTGTTAGAAGTTTGTACATATACAAACTTTTGACACATAACACACAAGATACACACACCATAAACACACACACACGCGCACACACACACTCACACTCACACACTGTACACTGTGTACGTCAGGCCCATACTGGAGTATGCAGCACCAGTTTGGAACCCACACCTGGTTAAGCACATCAAGAAATTAGAGAAAGTGCAAAGGTTTGCGACAAGGTTAGTCCCGGAGCTCAGGGGAATGTCCTACGAAGAAAGGTTGAGGGAAATCGGCCTGACGACACTGGAGGACAGGAGAGTCAGGGGAGATATGATAACGATATACAAAATACTGCATGTAATAGATAAGGTGGACAGAGACAGGATGTTCCAGAGAGGGGACACAGAACACACACACACACACACACACACACACACACACACACACACACACACACACACACACACACACACACACACATATATATATATATATATATATGTGTGTGTGTGTGTGTGTGTGTGTGTGTGCAGAGGTTGGTGGATGAGTTTGGTAGGGTGTATAAATGAAGAAATTTGAAAGTGAATATAAGAAAGAGTAAGGAGATGAGGATAAAAATTAGGTAACGAAAGACTGGATATCATATTGGAGGGAGAGAGTATGGAGGAGGTGAATGTATTCAGATATTTAGGAGTGGACGTGTCAGCGGATGGGTCTATGAAAGATGAGGTGAATCATAGAATTGACGAGGGGAAAAAGGTGATTGGTGCACTAAGGAGTCTGTGAAGACAAAGAACTTTATCCATAGAAGCAAAGAGAGGAATGTATGAGAGTATAGTTATACCAACGCTCTTATATGGGTGTGAGGCATGAGTGGTGAATGTTGCAACAAGAAGGCTGGAGGCAGTGGGGACGTCATGTCTGAGGGCAATGTGTGGTGTGAATATAATGCAGAGAATTCGTAGTTTGGAAATTAGGAGGAGGTGCGGGATTACCAAAACCAATATCCAGAGTGCTGAGGAGGGAGCTGTTGAGATGGTTCGGACATGTAGAGAGGTTGGAACAAAATAGAATGACTTAGTGTATTAATCTGTAGTTGAGGGAAGGCGGGGTAGAGGTCGGTCTAGGAAAGGTTTGAGGGAGGGAGTAAAGGAGGTTTTGTGTGCGAGGGGCTTGGACTTCCAGCAAGCATGCGTGAGCGTGTTAGGAGCGAATGGAGACAAATGGTTTTTAGGACTTGACATGCTGTTGGAGTGTAAGCAGGGTAATATTTCAGAAGGGTTTCAGGGAAACCGGCAGGACTAACTTGAGTCCTGGAGATGGGAGGTACAGTGCCTGCACTCTGAAGGAGAGGTGTTAATGTTACAGTTTTATAACTGTAGTGTAAGCGCGCCTCTGGCACGACAGTGATGGAGTGAATGATGGTGAAAGTTTTTCTTTTTCGGGCCATCCTGCGTTGGCGGGAAACGGTTGTGTTAATAAATAAAAAATAATATATATATATATATATATATATATATATATATATATATATATATATATATATATATATATATATATATATATATATATATATATATATTGTATGTGTGTGTGTAGGTATTATGAATTATTTAAAATAATTATTGACAGCTCTTGCATAAACAACAAAAATCTGTTATGTTTTGGTGATAAACATTTGAGAGCCATGAGAGATAAGCTTTTGTTTGTGTATATTATAGAACATTTACTGATTTACTTTAGTAAGTAATGAGAGAGCGGTGGTCAAGTCTTGGTGCAGCAGAGACGTCATCTGGCCCCGTATAATCTACATCTACTCCTACGAGTATTTTATAGCATTTGAGAACCGGGTAAAGCGGAAGGGATTAGAAAAGAGAGAGGGTGGAAGGAGGAAAAGGTTGGAATGAAGAATAGGGTAAGGGAGGTAGGGGAAGAATGGAGGTGAGGAGGTTTAGAAAAAGACTGAGGGGGTCGAAAGAAGACGGTAAAATAAAGACTAAAGAAGGAATGACAGGAGGGTGGTGGACGGGGCCCATCCCCTTCTTGCGTGTTCCATCTAGGACTCTAGGTACTGTAACCACTTAGTGCTGGTAAAAGTCAGCAGTTTACCGCAGTGTGGTGGTGGTGGTGGCCTCATTGTTGCTGATGGCGGCCCATCACCCGGCTCCCACACATACTTATATGAAACTGTCTCTCTGACAGTGTATGTATGTCTCGGTTTCTACCTGTGTTTTTGTGTGTATCTGTATATATGTTTGTGTCTGCCTCTTATGCGTAAGTGTATGTATCTGTACCTGTTAAATTCCCTCCCTTCCAGGTGCTCCAAAACCCTCTCCCTTATAGTCTTTTACAATAAAAAATAGGAAAGAATGTTTATCATTGTGCTGGCAGTGGTAGGTGTGTGTGTGTGTGTGTGTGTGTGTGTGTGTGTGTGTGTGTGTGTGTGTGTGTACGATTTAAAGTGATGCAAATGAAGGATGAGGTTAGGCAACCGCAGAAAGAGTTGGACATGCTGTAGAAATGGACCAACATATGGTTGCCAGAGATTAACAACAAAAGTAGAAAGTAAGGAAGATTTGAGAGTTGGAGAGGCAAGTAACCTGAGATGGAAGCCTCCACTCCTTGTCGAGGCTCTAATAAAAAGAGTTAACACCAGCGGCCAATAAACCCTAGAGGAGTTATTCAAGATGTACTTTTAGACGATGCTTCGAGTATGTAGCATCGGCTTTGAACTCGCAACTAATTAAGCACATAAATTAGTTTGGGAATGCCCAGAGATTTACACCATGAGTAACAAGGTAGGCTAAAGAGATAAACACACGTAATTGCAGGAGGAACGAATTATGGCCACGACATACAAGGTACTCAGTGGCATTGACAGGGTGATCAATAATAGACTAGCATGATAAGAACCCCCCAAAAAGAGAGGACGTAATAAAAGTTGAACATTTATGTGAGCCAATTTTCAAAAGGGAGCTGGACAGACACCTGAAGTCAGTACCTGGCCAGCCGGGTTGTGGTTCGTACGTCGGTCTGCGTACGGCTAGCAGGAACAGCCTGGTTGATCAGGCCCTGATCCACCACGAGACCTGATCATGGACCGGACCGCGGGGTTATTGACCCTCGGAATGTCCTCCAGGTATACTCCAGGTATTATTGTAACGTTCGTCAACAAATGGCACCAAATAGCTTAGGAGATTATGGAAGCAAACTCCACAGATATATTAAGACGTAGACATGTTAAGTCTGAGAGATTAGAAATCAAGTTTCCCTGTTGAATGTATTTGAAGACTGGGATATCAGCCACTGCCCCCGCACGCACATGTCGTAAGTGGCGGCTGCAGTCCAGTCCGAGTAACTGCAGGGACATGAGGATTTGAAAAAAAGAGAGGGAAACAGCACAGCCTAGGTGATGAAAATTGCAAATATCAGTTAAGGAAAGAGGATCTAGGGGTTAATATCATCTTGAACATAACAAAAGGTTCAAGAAGTTATCCCTAAAACCATCAACATGCATATTAAGAAAAAAAAATATTTTTCTGGAGTAAGATTCCACTCTGGAAATGTGATCCAGGAGGAGGTAGTGTTATAACCATAACAGATGTTATATATACACATATATACAGTGTGTGTGTGTGTGTGTGTGTGTGTGTACTCACCTATTTGTACTCACCTATTTGTGGTTGCAGGGGTCGAGTCCTAGCTCCTGGCCCCGCCTCTTCACCGGTGTGTGTGTGTATGTGTGTGCGTGTGTGTGTGTGTATTATTTTCAAGGGGAAATGAAAAAGAATTCTTCCTCCGTAAGCCATACGTTTCGTAAGAGGCAACTAAAATGCCGGGAGCAAGAGGCTAGTAACCACTTCTGTATAAATTACTAAATTTAAAAAGAAAAACTTAGTTTTTTCTTTTTAAGTCACCCTGCCTCGGTGGGATACGACGGGTGTTAAAAAAAACTGAACAGAGCCTATAGCTCTTCTTTCGTAACTAAGAATATGTAATAATTACAAGTAGGTAGGTCTTTTTGGCTGGCAGGCGCACGCTCGCGCGCGCACTCGCCACTCTTGCAAATAGAAAGTATTTATCGCTCTCTCCTAAATCTTACAGGAGTTAATTGTTGTAATTGGTGGCACTGTGATACAAGAAATTGACAGTAATTTTATAAGAGTCCCGTGTGCGTGCTTGTATGTATGTTCTTGTTAGGTGTGCGTGTCTCCACGAACATGTGTACGTGTGTATCTTGGGTAGTCTCTCAGACACGCTAGAGTCAACCAAAATTAAATATTTTCGACAACAATTTTTATGCAGTAATGTTTATATATACTTGTGGACATGGAACACAAAAAATTGTATTTTGCACCAAAAACTAACTTCACCATTTAACTTTGCAGAAATTAATACAATATAATTTAGCCTAACCTAACCGCCTCTTATCTTAGTCCAGCTTAAATTTAGTTAGTGCTAATTTATGTCAGTTATATACAATAGATTAATTTCGTGACTTTGAAACTGATTTTTGTGGAGTTATCGAAATTATGAATTGACACTGTATCTTTGACAGTGATCACTGTTTTATAATGGAAGACTGCAGTGTTTAGTATAAACTATAATGTATGTGGGGTTAATATGTGTACGTGTGTATATCTGAGTTACATATGTGTAGGTGTGTATGTGTGTCATGTATGTGTAGATGTGAGCTGTGTATGTGTGAATGTGTGTGAGCCATGTATGTTTGTGTGTATGTGTGAGTTACGTACGTGAAGGTGTGTATGTGTGAGCTGTGTAAGTGTTTATATGTAAGTTAGGAATGTGTGAGTTAGAGAGTCAGCTATGCGTGTGTCCTGGTAATTGAGTTGACCACATCCGGTATAACTGGTGATTGGTACTGGCCTACTCTTGCCGCGCCCGCAACACTGCTGACCGCATCCGCAACACTCCATGTACCCGCACTAGCGGATCCAACACATCATTATATTTATGATATACCTAATCAGAAAGTAGATAAATAAGACACATGGAAACAGATACCTGAGGGTTCCACATGTTTTGTGGATCCAGACACCACTACTTACTGTAAACATCTTAACTCTTTGACCTCACAACCACTGTCACCACCACCACCATTATCACCACCATTACCCTACCACCGTTACCACCACCACCACCACCACCACCACCCTACCACCGTTACCACCACTACCACCGTTACCACCACTACCCTACCACCATTACCACCACCACCATTACCACCACCACCACCACCATTACCACCACCACCATTACCACCACCACCACCATTACCACCACCACCACCATTACCACCACCATTACCACCACCACCATTACCACCACCACCACCATTACCACCACCACCACCACCACCACCATTACCACCACCACCACCATTACCACCACCATTACCACCATTACCACCACCATTACCACCACCACCACCATTACCACCACCACCACCATTACCACCACCACCACCATTACCACCACCACCACCACCATTACCACCATCACCACCGCCACTACCACTACCAACACTACCATTACCACCACTACTACCATTACCACCACCACTACTACCATTACCACCACTACTACCATTACCACCACCACTACCACCGCCACTACCCCCACCACTACCACCACCACCACCACCACCATTACCACCACCACTACCGTTACCACCACCATTACCACCACCACTACCACCACCACTACCACCACCACCATTACCACCACCACTACCACCATTACCACTACCACCATTACCACCACCACCATTACCACCACCACTACCACCATTACCACCATTACCACCACCACCATTACCACCACCACCATTACCACCACCACCATTACCACCACCACCATTACCACCACCACCATTACCACTACCACCGTTACCACCATTACCACCACCACTACCACCATTACCACCACCTCCATTACCACTACCACCATTACCACCACCTCCATTACCACTACCACCATTACCACCACCACTACCACAACCATTATCACCACCACCACCACCACCATTACCACCACCATTACCTCCACCACCTTTACCACCACCATTATCACCACTACCACCACCACCACCACTACCACCGTTACCACCACCACTACCACCGTTACCACCACCACTACCACCACCACCACCACCACCACCACCACCACCACCATTACCACCACCACCATTACCACCACCATTACCACTACTACCACCACTACCACCACCACCATTACCACCACCATTACCACCACCACTACCACTACTACCACCACTACCACCACCACCATTACCACCACCACTACCACCACTACCACCATTACCACCACCACTACCACTACTACCACCACTACCACCACCACCATTACCACCACCACAGTGTTCTCCACCCATATACTGCTGGGCAGATGGAGCCACCCAGTGTATTTACTACAAATTTCTGTACTTGCAGGACTGGAGCTAAACTTATCGTTCCCATTATTTCACTTTCTCATAATTATTTTTAAATGTTGAAATAGTTGAACACAAAACAGCTATTACATATGTGCAAAGAAATGCTAATGTTCTTGTTTTCCTCCATATAAAACCTGTTCTTGTTTCACCGTTGCTTGTTCCAAAGAAATTTTTTGTTTAAGGCTTTCTTTCATAAGTTTGTTTGCAGTTTCCACTTATATCGTAAAGAATGTAAAAAAAAAAAAAGTTATCAGCTCATATTTCTTAATTTCTAAATATATTTGTTTGTGTCTCAAAAATGTTATCTTGTTCGTTTGTTTGTTACTTTGTCTAGCATACTTAATATATAGTTTATTTATCAAGATCTACCCATGAACTTAACACATATTCTTGTCCTAGCCAGGGAGAGAGAGAGAGAGAGAGAGAGAGAGAGAGAGAGAGAGAGAGAGAGAGAGAGAGAGAGAGAGAGAGAGAGAGAGAGAGAAAAAACAGACAGAAGTGGATTGCTCCGCTTCAGAGGTGAGCCTTGTACAGTAAACGGCAATTGCCTGAGATATAACAACATAAAGGTAGAAGCTGTCTATCATTATACACTCCAGAAACAGCAGCAACAATAATATCAACAACAACAAGGAAAAATAAGAAGTTCCATAACGATGTACAGATTACATCACTACAACAGTAACAGAAAACGAGAAGTGCCATAAGATTAGGGGAGGAAATGGTATGGTGATACCGACAAGATGTGGAAAAAGTCACTATATACAGTTCAGGGCATTTATTAAAGGAAACGTTTCGCCACGCGTGGCTTCTTCATTCCTAATACAGAGAAAACTAAGAAAACGCGTACATATATAGTGGCAGGAGTCAGGCGAAGTGTCGCGTGGATAGATAGAGGATGTTAATATCATGTAACATGATATCAACATGTTCCTCTGTAGCCATCCGTCCCACCACCCAAGTTCCACTACTACCATCTCTACCCACGCGACACTTCACCTGATTCCTGCCACTATATATATATATATATATATATATATATATATATATATATATATATATATATATATATATATATATATATAAAGAAAAAAATTTTTTTCCCTTTACATGTAGTAATTTATACAGGAGAAGGGGTTACTAGCTCCTTGCTGCCGGCATTTTAGTCGCCTCCTACGACAAGCATGACTTGGCTTGCGATGGAAGGACTCTTCTAACTTCCCCATGGAGATTACTATGACTGATAATAATAATAATATTATTATTATTATTATTATTATTATTAATGCGAAAGCACAAACCCGTTTTGGTCATCCAGAGCAAGAAGTGGTGGAGGCTCGATCTTCTGGCCGCTAATCTTGAGACATGCGCTGCTCTCACAGCCTGACAGGCTGAAGGGAGACTTGGGATGGGAAGGATTAATTTGGTGTAGCAACGAATAGTAAATTCCTGTGATAAATAGCAAGTTCTTGTGATGAATAGGAAAGACCTGTGACAGGTTGTGGTGTTCGGTTGATCACTCAGGCTGTTACCGCTGACCGCACAGCCCGGCTGATCGGGCACTGACTTTAGGTATCTGTCCAGTTTTTCCTTGAAGACAGGGGTCTATTGGTAATTTGGCTTATGTATGATGGGAGGCTCTTGAACAGTCTTGGGCCCTAGACACTTAATGTGTTTTCTCTCGGTGTATTCATGACACCCGTACTTTTCATTGAAGGTATGTTGTAGCGTCTGTTAAGTCTTGCTTTTGTAGGAAGGGATGTAGGACTGAGGGGGGGAATAAGGAAGGGGTAAGAAAAGCCCTGTCACTATAAAAAAATAACCGAAAGCGGCAACAGAAGCGGATGTACATCGGAGAGTCGAAGCGAGGGATTTATAACAACTTTGTTGACTCGGGCGACAACACTGCCAGCCACCCACATGATTGTAGTGGTGGTGACCGCTGTCTGCTTCACGCCCCTCACACACGCACACGTACGTATACATACACAAACGCATACATACATATACGTACACATGTGTATATATGATGTAAGACAATTGCAAACGAAAGATCAAACAAATGCAAAAGAAGAAGCTAGGGGATGGAAAAATACATGTGAATATTCTGTAAACATGTGGGTATGATCGGGCCTTGAAGTCCAGAAATTGATAATATAATTAGAATTGGGACCAGGAGCTCTGACTCAACCCATGCAAATAACTTTGGGTATTTAATTCATGTTTGTGCCGTCAGCTGGTAACATCGTGTTGGTGTCTTGTGTCCAGCCACCTTGGTGATCCATATACATGACCAGGAGCAACATTTGTCAAGAAACTCGAGAGTATTTTCAACTCTTCCCATTTCATTGTTCGTAGGTTAGTCTTGTTCCGGCAGTGTCGTGGTTGTAATGAGAGAGAACTGGCAGCGGTAAAGCTTGACCTTTGACCTCTGAACAGACGAAGAGGGGAAGTATGTGGTTGAGGAAGTGCTGAGTATCGGATGAGATCCAAGGGGGCCCACCTCAGACCCCGCCTGACTGCAGCAGCGGCAGACACCCTCGGCGCACACAGGAATGTTATGAGGGAGGGGGTGTGAGCGGGCCTCCCCCTTTCCCCAGGGCCATTCAGGGCACCATGTCGTGCCTGTGTGGTAGTAGCGGGGATGAGGTGGAGTGGCCCAGAGTGCTGGCGGAATTACCATTGGTGTCATTACGCAGTGCCTCCACCACATACTACTGGAGCCCTAACACCCTCGATCCCAGCATCAGCACGCGCTCCTTGGGCTTGTCTTTTCGGAGGCGATGGCACGAGCTGGAGGGTGAGGTCCGGGGGCCCCGGGTACTGACGGTGGGCTCAGGGTCTCCAGTGCCCCCAGAACTCTTCTCCTGCTACCTGGAAGCTACCGGCGGCCGCCCAGCACAGTTCGATGCTGCCTCTTACTCCTCTGGCACCTTATCCTCGGGTGTGTCCTCCTGTCGCGATGCCATCTGTAGGTCCCGCTCTACCTCCTCCTCTCGGAGCTCTCCCCGGAGACCACGCTCCTCTAGCATCGAGGGTTCAAGTCCCCGGAGACCACAGTCCCCCAGGACCAAGGGCTGGACTCCCAGGAGGCCACAATCCTCAGGGAAGGAGAACTGGAGTCCCCAGAGGTCGCAGTTGCCCGGTGCATCACGGACAGCCCCCAGCAAGCCCCCTCGGCGCAGCAGACACCACTCCATGGACCCTTCAGTGGTAGGGCGACGTGCTGGGGGCTGTATAACCACCCAGGGCGTGACGGAGGCTTCCATCCATGCCTCCCCTACCCACGCCAGAACTTCCCGCGCCCGTGGGCGACAGTCAGGCGAGGGCGTGGCCAGGGCCCACAGTATGGGTCGCCTCTCCCTGGCCGGAGGCCATCCTCACCCACGACCTCCAGTCAGGACCAGACGACCATCAGCCCCAGTCACTGATGTAAGAAGAACTTCTAGTGTGTGTGTGTGTGTGTGTGTGTGTTAGTTACCATTTTGTCCTAGGCACATGTCGATTAGACACTAGGCCTGTTGTGTGTGTGTGTGTGTGTGTGTGTTAGTTACCATTTTGTCCTAGGCACATGTCGATTAGACACTAGGCCTGTTGTGTGTGTGTGTGTGTGTGTGTGTTAGTTAGTGTGTGTGTGTGTGTGTGTGTGTGCGGTGTACGTGTGTGTGTGTGTGTGTGTACGGGTGTACATAAGTACGTACATATATTCATCTAATTGTGTTATAGGAGTCAAGTCTCGGCTTTTGACTTCGCGTCTTAAGAACTTATGCAAGAAGGAGCACTTCAGCAGGCCTACTACGAGGCCCATGCCTAGCATAGGCCAGTGGGCCTGCATGGGCCAGAGTGGTCGACATTATTCGTTTCTGACCTCATGGACTGCAGCATAACTACTCTTGAAATTGTGTATTTGTACCACTTGAAGAATTCTGTAGCACGTCTGTCTCCAATTACTATTATATTTAGTTAAAGCGTTAAAGTAGTGTAGGTCAGCGCAAAGAGTGCTGGAGGCTCAATCCTCCGTCCACAAATACCAAGAGGGAAAGCTTGCTTTTCTAGTCGGGTTTTCCCTCTGACTTTTTTTGGGGAGATTTGAAGCCGGAGTTTCCGACCAGACATCATGTATCATGCACCACAGATACTGAGGCAATAAATGGTGCTTAACAAGTATGTATATTATTATTTTATTACGTTCCTTGGTGAGCACTAAACTCTTATGGGTAATACAGCTCTTGTGGAATGAGATGCAATCCGATTTGATCTCTTATAGGAGAATGTTGTTTAGGCATATACAACAAACACTGAGCGGCTCTCAGCTATTTTGCAAGACTGATATCCTACCACCAGTCATTCAGAATACTCGGAACTCACCCACCCCTAGGGGAAAGCTGCTCCCCGTCAAGGTTAGGTTAGGTAAGGTTTGTAAGGAAACAGAAGTGTTTCCTGACGCGGGTCTTAGTCATATGATGACCTGCAGCTGGAGCTTTTGGTCATCTGACCACCGAATCACTCCTTTAAAAATTATGATTTTAATTATAACCATTAAGTTCCTCCTTCCCGTCAAGTGTATACAAAAAGATATATTTTAAACAGGATATTTTATTAAAAAAAAAGTCTCCCCAGCCTTCGGTTTGAAAACTTTCTCGTCAATAAAGTGTCGTAGTTATGGCATAAGTTACACTGCAGTCACTGATGACGTAAGTGATGGAGTGAGGCTACACGTTTGTCAGAGTCGTGGCAACGCCTGTGAAGGATCAAATCGACATTGTTTATTGTGGCATCACTGGCTGGCACGTATATTGTACATTACTAACACGTGTAGTACGTTACTGACTAACACGTGTAGTACATTACTGACTGACACGTGTAGTACATTACTGACTGACACGTATAGTACTTTAATAATGAAAAAAGTCATAAAACGGTACTTTATTAATTCTCATATAGCTAGCACTTAGATAAAAAATTAGAATATAGATAAATGGTTCAGAGAATCAACAAGTTGATAAATTAGACACATGTGCAACACTTGGGTATCTTTGAGGAAACGTTTTGAACATCAAAATGGTATACAATACCGACAGGTTGTTAGGTAAGACACATATGCAACAGTTAGACAACTTTATTCCGAAACGTTTCGCCTACACAGAAGCCTACTGTGTAGGCGAAACGTTTCGGAATAAAGTTGTCTAACTGTTGCATATGTGTCTTACCTAACAACCTGTCGGTATTGTATACCATTTTGATGTTCATCTTGTCAGACATTGCAACACGTGGCATCTTGGTACAGAAAACACCTTGGACAAGCTTTTCAAGTGAGAAGTGTTGGATCTGAGAGGGACATGACCTCTCAGTGGCCTCTCACTACTACTACTACTACTACCCTGCACCTCTCCTTCCGACAGTATTTAAGTCTCCGCACTGTCGCTTGATCTTCAGATAGTTCCTGACTATGGAACTGAACTTCTCCAGGCTGAGGGACTGACAACCTCAAATTCTACGACTTCAAGGGTGATGGACTGATTACATCGTCTTTACATCTCTACTGTTCCTGCCTACTTTCTGTATTCGACTGAAGAAGCCTACTGTGTAGGCGAAACGTTTCGGAATAAAGTTGTCTAACTGTTGCATATGTGTCTTACCTAACAACAGGAAACGTTTTGCCACGCAGTGACTTCATCAGTCCTATACAACGAAGAATGGTGAAGATCAGAGGGAGTTTGAGATAATTAGTCCCTCAGCCTGGAGTCGCTGTAATTAGTTCATCATTCTTGAAATAAAGCTTATATACTGTATTGTAGATGAATGGTTCAGAGAACCGACACGTTCATAAATTAGACACATGTGCAACTCTTGGGTATCTTTATTGAGGAAACGTTTCGCCACACAGTGGCTTCATCAGTCCATACGAAGGAGAAGCTTGAAGAACAGAAGGAGAATGAAGTAATCATGTGTCTAATTTATCTTATATACTGTAGACAAGTGAGGTGAAGCAGTCGTAGGTGATGCCACAGTGGAAAAATCCACATGTGGAATTAAGTCATGCCTATAGGTTAGGCAAGTGAATAATTCCCTGTAACAAGATCCCCATCAATCCATCAGTCTTGACTGATGGACTGAATACATCTACTCCAGGCTGAGGGATCGATTACCTCAAATTCCTTCTGATCTTCACCATTCTTCGTTGTATTGGACTGATGAAGCCACTGTGTGGCGAAACGTTTCCTCAATACAGATACCCAAGTGTTGCACATGTATCTAATTTATCATGAAAATTAGATATTAGTTGGACTTTTCGGTCATTCTGGTCCATTGCCAAGTGTCACCAAAACAATCAGAATTTTTCCTCTGCTAAATGAGGGTTATTTGTGAATTGTATTGACGCGTGTTTACAGGTGCTGGTTCCATCTTCAGCACCTGGTAGACAGTAGTCGGTGGGACGAGCCTTCACGAGGACTGCCTTCATGCCGCTGAAAGGCTCTTGATCCTAGGAATTCGAACCACCTTCCCCTTTCACGGGTGAACCCTGATTGCATTCTATTTGGCGGGTGTTGTATGACCCATACGGGCTTAGTGCCAATGGTGCAGGTAAATGAGCAGCGTTTTGCTACCCGTCAGTATCAGAATCATCCGAAAAAGAGAGAATTCCAGCCTCCGCCATTCTTGAAAGAATTGAGGGACCCCCACGGGTGTGACGCTTCAGAAGTGTTAAAAAAGATTCATAGTTCGTGATGGTTTGGACTAAGAATTTACTTGCTAAGACGCGAGATATCATTAAGAGACGTAAGATAACAGCTCTCTGACGAGGTAAGATAAGAGCTCTCTGGCGAGGTAAGATAAGAGCTCTCTGGCGAGGTAAGATAAGAGCTTTGACGAGGTAAGATAACAGCTTTCTGACGAGGTAAGATAAGAGCTTTGACGAAGTAAGATGAGGGCTCTCTGACGAGGTAAGATAAGAGCTTTGACGAGGTAAGATAACAGCTCTCTGAGGAGGTAAGATAGCAGCTCTCTGACGAGGTTAGATAACAGCTCTGATGAGGTAAGATAACAGTTCTTTGACGAGGTAAGATAACAGCTCTCTGACGAGGTAAGATAACAGCTCTCTGACGAGGTAAGATAACAGCTCTTTGACGAGGTAAGATAACAGCTCTTTGACGAAGTAAGATAGCTCTTTAACGAGTTAAGATAACAGCTCTTTGATGAGGTAAGATAACTCTTTGACAAGGTAAGATAACAGCTCTTTGACGAGGTAAGATAACAGCTCTCTGACGATGTGAGATAACAGCTCTTTGACGAGATAAGTCAAGAGCTCTTATCTGTAACGAGGTAATCAAGAGCTGTTATCTGTGCCGAGGTAAGGTTAGATAACAGCTCACATCATGTGACGTGTGTGGTAGTAACTCCCATCATTATAAAAGCATAAGGGGGTAACTATGTCAAACCAACAAAACACATCACTGAGGAAGGAGACGTGTGTGTGTGTGTGTGTGTGTGTGTGTGTGTGTGTGTGTGTGTGTGTGTGTGTGTGTGTGTGTGTGTGCGTGTGTGCACGCGTTTGTCGGGCGAAGAAGTCTCTTAGCTATCTATCATCTTTCCCCCAGATTCTACCACCACTACAACTACTAGTACATTACTACTGTTACAACTTACTGCAGTACTGCTACTACTAGCACCACTTACTATATTGTTACTACTGCTAGCACCACTTATTTCATTGTTACATAAGAACATAACATAAGAAAGAAGGAACACTGCAGGAGGCCTGTTGGCCCATACTAGGCAGGTCCTTTACAATTCATCCCACTAACAAAACATTTGACCAACCCAATTTTCAATGCCACCCAAGAAATAAGCTCTGATGTGAAAGTCCCACTCAAATCCAACCCCTCCCACTCATGTACTTATCCAGCCTAAATTTGAAACTACCTAAAGTCCCAGCCTCAATAACCCAACTAGGTAGACTGTTCCACTCATCAACTACCCTATTTCCAAACCAATACTTTCCTATGTCCTTTCTAAATCTAAACTTATCTAATTTAAATCCATTACTGCGGGTTCTCTCTTGGAGAGACATCCTCAAGACCTTATTAATATCCCCTTTATTAATACCTATCTTCCACTTATACACTTCGATCAGGTCTCCCCTCATTCTTCGTCTAACAAGTGAATGTAACTTAAGTCTTCAATCTTTCTTCATAAGGAAGATTTCTAATGCTATGTATTAATTTAGTCATCCTACGCTGAATGTTTTCTAATGAATTTATGTCCATTCTGTAATATGGAGACCAGAACTGAGCTGCATAATCTAGGTGAGGCCTTACTAATGATGTATAAAGCTGCAGTATGACCTCTGGACTTCTGTTGCTTACACTTCTTGATATAAATCCCAGTAATCTATTTGCCTTATTACGTACGCTTAGGCATTGCTGTCTTGGTTTAAGGTTGCTGCTCACCATAACCCCCAAGTCCTTTTCGCAATCTGTATGGCTAAGTTCTACATCATTTAACTTATAAGTACTAGGGTTATGGGCACTCCCAAGCTTCAGAACCTTGCATTTATCTACATTGAACTGCATCTGCCACTTTTCTGACCAAGAATAGAGTTTGTTTAAATCCTCCTGAAGTTCCATAACATCTACGTTTGAATCAATTATCCTACCTATCATTGTGTCATCGGCAAATTTGCTCATATCACTAGTAATTCCCTCATCAAGATCATTGATATATATTATAAACAACAACGGGCCCAAGACTGGTTCCTGTGGAACGCCACTTGTTACAGATCCCCACTCGGATTTAACCCCATTTATGGACACTGCTTCCTGTCAGTGAGCCATGACTCAATCCACGAGAGCACTTTTTCCCCAATGCCATGAGCTGCTACTTTCTTTAACAGTCTATGGTGCGGAACTCTATCAAAAGCCTTACTAAAATCTAAGTAAATAATATCAAATTCTTTATCGTGGTCAACAGCCTCAAAAGCTTTACTGAAGAAAGTTAATAAATTAGACAAGACCGGCCTCTTGTGAATCCATGCTGAGTATCATTAATCAAGCTATGCTTATCGAGATGGCTTCTTATAATCTCAGCTATAATTGACTCTAGTAATTTGCCTACAATTGAGGTCAGGCTTATTGGGCGGTAATTTGACGGTAACGACTTGTCCCCTGTTTTAAAAATAGGAATTACATTAGCCATCTTCCACATATCAGACACTACACCTGTTTGAAGAGATAAATTAAAAATATTAGTTAATGGTTCACAGAGTTCCATTTTGCATTCCTTAAGAACCCTTGAAAAAACCTCATTAGGACCCGGCGACTTATTTTGCTTCAGTCTGTCTATCTGCTTCACAACCATTTCACTAGTGACTGTGATGTTACATAATTTATCTTCTTCTAGCCCACTATAAAAATTAATTACTGGAATATTGTTAGTGTCTTCCTGTGTAAAAACTGAGAGAAAATAATTACTAAAAATCGAGCACATTTCATTCTCTTTGTCAGTAAGGTGCCCATAGTTATTTTTAAGGGGACCTATCTTATCTCTAACTTTTGTTCTATAGACCTGGAAAAAACTTTTTGGGTTAGTTTTAGAATCCCTAGCAACTTTAATTTCATAGTCCCTTTTAGCTTTTCTTATCCCCTTTTTAATGTCCCTCTTAATGTCAATATACTGATTCATAAGATGACCCTCACCTCTTTTGATACGCCTATAAATTCCTTTCTTATGCTCTAGTAGATATTTGAGCCTATTATTCATCCATTTTGGGTCATTTCTATTTGATCTAATTTCTTTATATGGGATAAACGTTCTTTGAGCAGCATGTATTGTGTTCAGAAAACTGTCATATTGATAGCTCACTTCGTTACCCCAGTCAACAGATGATAAGTGTTCTCTAAGCCCATCGTAATCTGCTAAGCGAAAATCTGGGACTGTTACTGAGTTATCGCTACTATCGTACTTCCATTCAATGCTAAATGTAATTGATTTGTGGTCGCTAGCACCCAGTTCCTCTGAAATTTCTAAATTATTAACAAGGGATTCATTGTTTGCCATAACTAAGTCAAGCAGGTTATTTCCCCTTGTAGGTTTTGTCACAAACTGCTTCAAAAAACAATCCTGAACTACTACTAAGAAGTCGTATGATTCTAAATTCCCAGTCAAGAAATTCCAATCAATATGACTAAAGTTAGTCTCCTAGAATTACTACATTATCGTGCCTTGTGGCCTTAACAATTTCCTCCCATAGTAGTCTCCTTTGGTCCCTATCTAAGTTTGGGGGACGGTATATCACTCCTAAAATCAGTTTTTCATGCCCCTCTGAAAATTCTATCCAAACAGACTCTGTATGTGTTACTTCAGACTTAATACCCGTTTTTATGCAACAGTTCAAGCGATCTCGGACATACAATGCCACCCCACCCCCCTTCCCGATACTTCTATCTACTTGGAACAATTTAAAACCCTGAATATGACATTCCGCAGGCATGTCCCGACTTTTTGAATTAAACCACGTCTCAGTTAAGGCAAATACATCAATGTTACCTGCACTAGCAACTAATCTCAACTCGTCCATCTTATTCCTAGCACTACGGCAATTAGCATAAACATTGAAAGACTCTCCTTTCTCTTTACCCTTCCTGCTCATTTCTGTTTTTCTACTAAACCTATTACTGTCCTTATCACCCAAAGTCCCTGGCTTTTCAATATCTACCTCGTTCTGCTTATTACTAGTTCCCCTAGAACTCGTAATATTACTACACTGGGACTTCACTGTTTTCCTGCCAAAACCCATACCACTAACTATTCCTAGTTTAAAGTCTTAACTGCTCCCTCCACTGCAGTTGCCAGTGCTACCACCCCAGACCTAGATAAGTGAACCCCATCCCTGGCATACATGTCATTTCCGCCATAGAAGAGGTCCTAGTTGTCAATGAATGTTACCGCATTTTCCTTACAGTATTTGTCCAGCCAGCAATTGACACCAATTGCCCTGGACAACCATTCATTTCCAACTCCTCTCCTTGGCAAAATACCACATATGACAGGGTTCCCACCCTTACTCCTAATTATTTCTATTGCTGACCTATACCTGCTAATCAGGTCTTCACTCCTACGTCTGCCAACATCGTTGCCTCCAGCACTGAGACAGATAATAGGATTGCTCCCATTTCCTCTCATGATGTCATCCAGACGGCTAACAATATCCTCCATCCCAGCCCCAGGAAAGCAAACTCTGTCTCCTACTCCTGTCCTTCAAGCAGAACGCCCTATCCATATACCTAACTTGGCTATCCCCAACAACAACAATATTCTTACCTTCCTTGGTGTCGTTCGTCGTGATGTTCCCAGTAGTCGACTCACATTCGTCGGGTAGCACTGAGTATGTATTAGATGTTTCCACAACAGTTTCCACGGCAGTCTCTTTCTTCTTCATCGTTTCTACCTTTCCATTCGTCTTCTTGATCGTCAACTTCGTTCCCTGCTGTCCAGCCACTGACCAGTTTCCCTTTTTGACCTGAGGACTCAAAACAGGAGGACTACTACGAATCTTCTTGTTTTCCTCGCTCAGTCGCCGAATCTCCATCTTCGCCATCCTCAATTCTTCCTTAAGCTGTTGGTAAAGTTGCTCGATGGAGGGCATCTTGCTTCAATTCGTAGAGAGCGTGCAAACAGGTCTTCACAGAGCTAAGTACACGTCAACACTGAGCTAAGTACACGTCAACACTCAGAACTCACTAACACCAGCACACCTCAGAGCTCACTAACACCAGCACACCTCAGAGCTCACTAACACCAGCACACCTCAGAGCTCACTTACACCAGCACACCTCAGAACTCACTAACACCAGCACACCTCAGAACTCACTAACACCAGCACACCTCAGAGCTCACTAACACCAGCACACCTCAAGAGCTCACAAACACCAGCACACCTCAGAGCTCACTAGCACCAGCACACCTCAGAACTCACTAACACCAGCACACCTCAGAACTCACTAACACCAGCACACCTCAGAACTCACTAACACCAGCACACCTCAGAGCTCACTAACACCAGCACACCTCAGAGCTCACTAACACCAGCACACCTCACCTCAGAACTCACTAACTCCAGCACACCTCAGAACTCACTAAATCCATCACACGTCAGAACTAACACCAGCACACCTCAGAACTCACTAACACCAGCACACCTCAGAACTCACTAACACCTGAACACCTCAGAACTCACTAACACCAGCACACCTCAGAACTCACTAACACCAGCACACCTCAGAACTCACTAACACCAGCACACCTCAGAGCTCACTAACACCAGCACACCTCAGAGCTCACTAACACCAGCACACCTCAGAACTAACACCAGCACACCTCAGAGCTCACTAACACCAGCACACCTCAGAGCTCACTAACACCAGCACACCTCAGAACTAACACCAGCACACCTCAGAGCTCACTAACACCAGCACACCTCAGAACTAACACCAGCACACCTCAGAACTCACTAACACCAGCACACCTCAGAGCTCACTAACACCAGCACACCTCAGAACTAACACCAGCACACCTCAGAACTCACTAACACCAGCACACCTCAGAACTAACACCAGCATACCTCAGAGCTCACTAACACCAGCACACCTCAGAACTAACACCAGCACACCTCAGAACTAACACCAGCACACCTCAGAGCTCACTAACACCAGCACACCTCAGAACTAACACCAGCACACCTCAGAACTAACACCAGCACACCTCAGAACTAACACCAGCACACCTCAGAACTAACACCAGCACACCTCAGAACTAACACCAGCACACCTCAGAACTAACACCAGCACACCTCAGAACTAACACCAGCACACCTCAACTAACACCAGCATACCTTAGAGCTCACTAACACCAGCACACCTCAGAACTAACCCCAGCACACCTCAGAACTCACTAACACCAGCACATCTCAGAACTAACACCAGCACATCTCAGAACTAACACCAGCACACCTCAGAACTAACACCAGCACACCTCAGAGCTCACTACCACCAGCACACCTCAGAGCTCACTAACACCAGCACACCTCAGAGCTCACTAACACCAGCACACCTCAGAGCTCACTAACACCAGCACACCTCAGAGCTCACTAACACCAGCACACCTCAGAACTAACAGCAGCACACCTCAGAGCTCACTAACACCAGCACACCTCAGAACTAACACCAGCACACCTCAGAACTCACTACTACTAGCACCACTTATTTCATTGTTACTACTACTAGCACCACTTATTTCATTGTTACTACTACTAGCACCACTTACTACATTGTTACTACTACTAGCACCACTTACTACATTGTTACTACTACTAGCACCACTTACTACATTGTTACTACTACTAGCACCACTTACTACATTGTTACTACTACTAGCACCACTTACTACATTGTTACTACTACTAGCACCACTTACTACATTGTTACTACTACTAGCACCACTTACTACATTGTTACTACTACTAGCACCACTTACTACATTGTTACTACTACTAGCACCACTTATTTCATTGTTACTACTACTAGCACCACTTACTACATTGTTTCTACTACTAGCACCACTTACTACATTGTTACTACTACTAGCACCACTTACTACATTGTTACTACTACTAGCACCACTTACTATATTACATCTACTACGTGTACAACAGCAACATGTACAAGTAATGAGACAGACTGGGGCTGCTTTTCGCTCAGCATAACCTTCAAGACAGTACAGTTCACGGGCACAGTGGGTAAATATAAAGAGTTTAGAAAGTGGGGCATTCTTGAAGGTACTAGTATTTACTTAGTGGTAGTAACAGTAGTAGTAGTAGTAGGGAAAGATGGTAGTAATCTTAATGTATGGTCACTGCAAGTGATAGTGGAGCTGGAGGAATATATTTGAGCAGAATTATAGATCTCTTTCCTTCTAGACAATCTATTAGGAAACTGTACTACTACTAATTATATTTGTTTTGGCTGTGGTAATGAAGATGATTGCTCATTGAGTGTCAAGGTGTAACTAAAGTATTATTGAGGTGCAGACCAGAGACTGTGATCCAAACTAGTGATATCCTAATAACTAACTAACTCACTCACACACACTCTCTCTCTCTCTCTCTCTCTCTCTCTCTCTCTCTCTATATATATATATATATATATATATATATATATATATATATATATATATATATATATATATATATATATATATATATATATATGTCGTGCCGAATAAGCAGAACTTGCGATCTTGGCTTAAATAGCAACGCTTATCTTGCCATATAGGACAAGTCAAAATTTGTGTATGCAATAATTTCGCCAAAATCATTCTGAACCTAAGGAAAAAAAATATTTCTGTTTGTTTAGTATTAAATTATTGTAAACAAATCTAAAATATATTTAGTTAGGTTAGGCTAAAATAAATTGCGCTTGTTATAATAAGGTTAGGTAAGTTTTCTAAGTTCCTTTTGGTGCAAAATTATAAATTTTTACATCAACGTCAATGAAAAAAATATATCTTTAAACGTATAAGAGAAAATTTTAGAAAGGACTTAATTTTAAATGAGTTCTTGCTAATTGACCAGTTTTACATATTCGGCACGACATATATATATATAATATTTATATATATATATATTATATATAATATTTATATATATATATATATATATATATATATATATATATATATATAATGTATATATAATATGTATATATATATAATGTATATATATGTATATATATATATATATATATATATATATATATATATTATATATATATATAGGTAGGTAGTTAGTGGCATAGTTTATCCTAGAGGAAAACGTGACGTGGTTGGTACGAGGTGTTAAAAACACACCCACGCTGAACCATAAACAACCACGACTTCACTCAGCTTACACCGGTTCCTCTATCAACTGAGCACAATTAAAATATTTGTGTCTGGGTCAGTGTTATCTAGGGAGCGTGGAGGAGTTGTGGGGAAAAAATATTCATTAGGAATTTATCTCATTAGGATCAGTAGTGTGTGTGTGTGTGTGTGTGTGTGTGTGTGTGTGTGTGTTCTGGCTGAGCCACAGGCCACAGAGTAGAGCACAAACATAATGTGAAATTATGTACCAGTCCTCACCCACATTTGTCTTTTTATCTGTCTTTTTTGTCTGAGTATTTTTCTCGTTGTTTTACGGTCGCTGTGTCTGTTACTCTTGAATTTCTTGCCAACATTTCAACACACACAAAGGCGAGTACATAAACGCACGCTTGGATCACCACTTAAGATGCGTTCAACTCACTCGGAGAATTTTTTTTTTTCACGCTGTTGAGACGTAGGAAAACACATTACGAAAAAAAACTTTGGTCTAATGATAGTGATAACGTTAACTGAAAAAAAATATTAGAGTTTTTTAATAGTATCAATAAAAATAATTAAATCTTAATCAAAAACTCTAATACAAAAAATGTTGTATCGGTAGCCAGGTATTGTTAGTGTTGTCAAGGTATTGGCTGAAGAATAAAAGTGGTCACAGTACCATGGCTGAAATAGTTCACCAAAAACCTACACGTAGGAGAGCAATCTTATGACGACGTTTCGATCCGTCCTGTACAACTGTCAAGCCACACTGACAGTTGTGGCTTGACGGAGCGAAAAGTCGTCATGAGGTCCCTCTTCTAATTACGAGTTTTTGGTGAAAAAGATATTAACTACCAGCTTGAATCTAGTGATCCTAGCTGGTGACTGGATTGCCTGTAAGCCAGGGAGCGAGACACTCACATAAAGCACTTGGAATACTAGTGATTCCTGGGTGCCATTACTAGTATTATAGTAAAAATGTTGAGGAGACTGAAGCTTATATAGAGGATAACACCAAGTTCGGTTACGAGGATAGAAACTCTGACACAACGAGGATAGGAAGTCAGATACGACGAGGATAGGAAGTCAGACACGACGAGGGAAGGAACTCAGACACGACGGAGCAGAATTTGGTGTGGTAAATGACTCGTGAAGTTCAGATGAAGTGAAGAAATCTGTAGCGAAGGTAGGATTTCGGTCGGGGGAGGGGAGGTACAAGCTAGGATTTTAATCTGGAAAGCTCAAAAATCGTAAGATCCTGAAAAAAATAAGAAATCAATTTTAAAAATATATAATTTTTAGTAGGGGTGTGACAGTTCTTAAGTTATTTTGATTGTGTTCACTAGGAAATATAACACAATAGTAATTAAATATTAGTTGAAAAAATAATATTTACATGTGGAGAGGTTTTTTTTTTGTAGCCTCGTTAATCCCCCAGCATCCCATTGGCTGCGCCACTGGTGGAAATTTTAATGGCATATGAGAGACGAAGTTCAAGTGAGACGAGAAACTGTAGTGTTATATAATAGGATAAGATAAAAAAAATAGTGTTTTTTTAAAAGGGGGAAAATCTGCAGTCGAGGTTATTATAACAGTACAGGTTAATATTCGACAGCAGTATACACTAACCAGCACATGGGAGAAAGAGACTTATGACGTTTCGGTCCGACTTGGACCATAAAGTAGTGAATATCAAAATGGTATACAATACCGACAGGTTGGTAGGTAAGACACACAGGCAAAATTTAGGCAACTTTATTCCGAAACGTTTCGGAATAAAGTTGCCTAAATTTTGCCTGTGTGTCTTACCTACCAACCTGTCGGTATTGTATATCATTTTGATATTCACTCTGTCAGACACTGCAACACAGTGGCATCTTGGTACAGAAGAGAAAACACCTTGGACAACTTTTTCAAGTGAGAATTGTTTGATCTGAGAGGGACGTGACCTCTCAATGGCTAGATTCTCACTACTACTACTCTGCACCTCTCTTTCCAACAGTATTTAAGTCTCAACACTGTCGCTTGATCTTCAGTTAGTTCCAGACTCTGGAACAGAATTTCTCCAGGCTGAGGGACTGACAACCTCAAATCTACGACTTCAAGGGTGATGGACTGATTACATCGTCTTCACTGCGCCTGCCTACTTCCTGTACTCGATTGAAGAAACCTACTGTGTATGCGAAACGTTTCGGAATAAAAATGCCTATGTATCTTACCTACCAACCCCATTAAGTAGTGACGCAGAAGCACGAAGGGAGTCAGTATATATACGAGAGCGGGGGAGGGGGGTTGGACGGCAGAAAGAGATGGTAAAACTTCACACTTGACAGCATATTACGTGATAACAGTGCAAAAATTCGAATATTAGAAAATAAATGTGAAATAAGATAAATAGAGGTTAATACAGCCACGACGTTATTAACTTGATTGTGTATCGGTAGTCACTGGTAAAGCTGAACCTTCAAAACAAAATATTCCAGAATGAGAGAATTTTGAACAAACAAGTCATTCTTGTCACACTAGTTATGTTATAAATGTTCAAAATGTAAATATTTGGAAATACATTTCGATTTGTAAGTATAAATTTGGATATTTATCTGACTGGAAATTTACATATCCAAATCTCTACTGGGAAACATATGTGAGTAGAAACTGAGATAAGAGGTGGAGATAATTATGTTACCTGGAGGCGCAGACATAGTAGGTCAGGTGGTGTTGAACGGATGTACTGCTTCCTTCCTCGTGTGTGTGTGTGTGTGTGTGTGTGTGTGTGTGTGTGTGTGTGCACTCACCTTGTATTGTCAACAGGGTTTGATTCACAGCTCCTGGTCTCGCCTAACACTGATCGATCGGTTTCACTTATATTCTGGCCTCCAGGATCCAATCATATCTTCTCCTGGAAGTGTGTATAATGTTTACCTCAGTAGCGTCTTCATTTAGTGCGTTCCACTTTACTACATTAAGAGTACAAATGTATTTCGTACCCTGTCTTTGGCTGATAGTGTTGCCATGTGTGCACCCTGGCTCCCTCTCCTCTCAAGCGCACTGTCTTGATTCACTCTATCTGATCATCTGAATATTTTGTAAATAGTGATAATGTTTTTTTCACAGCGAATTACCGCACAAAATGTCACCGAAAATCTTCGAACGTTTCCTTTATACTCGGTCACCTCACTGCCAGACATAACTTTTTTTTCTAATTTTCTTATTTATGATGAAATATATATTTTTATAAGTGTATATAAATTGACCTAACCTAATTAGCCAAAAGGAACTCTTTTAGAGTTATCAGTTTAAGTCTTTTATGTATCTCGTCATTCATTTCCCCTCATTTAGGCTACCAGTCTCCTTGCAAACTTTCAGATCATCTCTAGTTTCTTGATATACCTGGTCAGGTGCGGGTTCCATACTAATAACTTCATATGACGGGTTATGACACACACTGTCGCCCATGCGAGTTGTCTTTTATGCTTCAATTTCTTTCAAGGTGTTTAACTTTTATCTTCTTATCCATTTTTAGCACCTTAGCTAGTGTCCTAGTCAGCGAGAGTTACCTCTGTATTTTCCCTTCTTGCTTATTGGGCTCACATCTGTAGCCTTCAAGCCGTCTGCCACTTACCGATTCCCACTAACTTGTATGTAATTTATGTGGGGAGCGAGCGGTTCCACTGCTGCTTCGTCCAGTATTCCAGGTGATGTTCTGTCTGGTCTCACTGCTTTCGTTGCGTCTAAGTTCTTAAGGAGTTAAGTAAAAGGACACAAGTGCAACTAATGTGACATTTTATTGTGGCAACGTTTCGCTCTCCAGGAGCTTTATCAGCTTGATTAAGCTCCTGGAGAGAACGTTGCCACAATAAAATGTCACATTAGTTGCACTTGTATCCTTTTACCTAACATACTGTCGGTAATTCTACCAACATTAATGCAATCTTAAGGAGTTCTTCCATTTCCTCCTCTGTGGTTAAAATTTCCTCTCATCTCTGCTGCTCGACCCTTGCTCTTCCTCCCGGCATCTCCTCAGACTTCGTTGAACCTTCAAGTCATGCGTTCGTATGTATGCACGTTGTCTGCGAGTAAATATCATAACTATATATTTTAATTGTATTTATGAGTGATGATTTTAACTTTGTATTTATACAGACAAATAGAGGCATTTGTGCTGAGCAGTCACTTTACTGTATATCGTTTACATGTGTTTATCGTGCAGTATTTAGGTAGCTGTGTGTGTGTGTGTGTGTGTGTGTGTGTGTGTGTGTGTGTGTGTGTGCGTGCGCGTGCGTGCGTGCAGTGCTTCAGTTCACCTTCAGTGCTTCAGGTCAACTGCAATGATTCAGGTCAACAGCAGTGATTCAGATCAACAGCAGTGATTCAGATCAACAGCAGTGATTCAGGTCAACTGCAGTGATTCAGGTCAACTGCAGTGATTCAGGTCAACTGCAGTGATTCAGGTCAACTGCAGTGATTCAGGTCACCTTCAGTGCTTCAGATCAACTGTAGTGTTTCAGGACACCTGGACTGTCTACTACATACTAGCCTGTTTCACCTTACTCTGAATTAGGATTGGTGAAGTCACTCGGAGCGAAACGTTCCCTCTAATGAATATCTGAACTGTACACAAGTGTCCTTGTGTACATCTGACTGTGGGTTGAGCCTTCGCCTGGCATTACTGAATGACTCGCACGAATTTAGCGCTTCGTGAAATACAATCTACATTTTCCCCCCGTCTTTTCAGGGGGACCTGGTGTGGTTTGACCCCGGGCTGGGCTACGTGCTGCCGGGCGAGGTCATGGAGTTCCACAGAGCAGGTCAGGTCATCACCGTGCAAGCCGTCATAGGTGGCAAGGTAAGTCACCCCGTGATAATACATACAGACACATTGATTTTGAAAGACACGTGAGAAAATACTAGGATATAAAAATGGTTATAATCATAGCCATATCTTCTAAAAGGGTGGACTAGTAAGCCAGCGGAAGGCCTCGATCAGATGACTAAAAGCTCCAGCTATGAGTCATCATATGACTAAGGCCAGCGTCAGGAAACACTTGTTTTGTTTCCTGACAAACATTATCTAACCTAAACACTAGGACATGTTTATTAGGAGCGTTTCGGTCCTGGGACCTTGAGCAAGGTCCCAGGACCAAAACTTTTTCTGATAAATATGTCCTAGTGTTTACTCATGAGTCTTTCTAAACCCAGTTATCCCTTCACCTGGCTTACCCAGTCTCTGTAATATAACACAGTAACCCAGCCTCTGTGTCACAACATACAGTAACCCAACTTCTGTAATACAGTATACAATAACCCAGCCTCTGTAATACAGCATATAGTAACCCAGCCTTTGTAATATACAGTAACCCAGCCTCTGTAATTTACAGTAACCCAGCCTCTGTAAAACAGCATACAGTAACCCAGCCTCTGTATTATACAGTAACCCAGCCTCTGTAACACGAGTTATTTTCACGGTAAACACGTGAAAATAACAGCGTGAAAATAACAGCGTGAAAATAACAGCGTACTGCAGTTCATCACATTACAGTGCTATAATATACAATGTAACACAGCACAATGCAAGACAATATAGAATACTACAGTAATGTACTGTATAATGTAATATGCAACGTAATACAGTATAGAGAATGTACAGAGAACCTTTACTGCACGTATAAGTTCCATCAAACACCTTAACTACTGGGAACGCCTGGAAGCACTTGACTTGTACTCACTGGAGCGCAGGCGAGAGAGATACTATATCATAGTCTTCACCTGGAAGATTCTGGAGGGACTGGTCCCTAATCTGCACACAAAAATCGCTCCCTACGAAAGCAAGAGGCTTGGCAGGCGATGTAACATACCCCTAGTGAAAAGCAGGGGCGCCACTAGTACACTAAGAGAAAACACTAAGTGTCCGGGGCCCAAGACTGTTCAACAGCCTCCCACCAGCCATAAGGAGAATTACTAATAGACCCCTGGCTGTCTTCAAGAGGGAGCTGGACAGATACCTAAAGTCAGTGCCAGATCAGCCGGGCTGTGGTTCGTACGTTGGACTGCGTTCGGCCAGCAGTAACAGCCTGGTTGATCAGGCCCTGATCCACCAGCAGGCCTGGTCATGGAGCGGGCCGGTGGGGCGTCGATCCCCGGAATGCCCTCCAGGTAAATTCCAGGTAAACTGTTACTCCCATGTTGATGGCAAGATCGTTCACATGGTCCTCGTGGTCAGTAAGGCTGTTCATGATCCAGGTACTCTCTCCGAGGCTCATGTTTAGAGTGCAAGATTGTCTTGAAGAGGATCATTATTACCTTGACATGTCTGAAGATCATTATTACCTTGACATGTCTGAAGATCATTATTACCTTGACATGTCTGAAGATCATTATTACCTTGACATGTCTGAAGATCATTATTACCTTGACATGTCTGAAGATCATTATTACCTTGACATGTCTGAAGATCATTATTACCTTGACATGTCTGAAGATCATTATTACCTTGACATGTCTGAAGATCATTATTACCTTGACATGTCTGAAGATCATTATTACCCTGACATGTCTGAAGATCATTATTACCTTGACATGTCTGAAGATCATTATTACCTTGACATGTCTGAAGATCATTATTACCTTGACATGTCTGAAGATCATTATTACCTTGACATGTCTGAAGATCATTATTACCTTGACATGTCTGAAGATCATTATTACCTTGACATGTCTGAAGATCATTATTACCTTGACATGTCTGAAGATCATTATTACCCTGATATGTCTGAAGATCATTATTACCCTGACATGTCTGAAGATCATTATTACCTTGACATGTCTGAAGATCATTATTACCTTGACATGTCTGAAGATCATTATTACCTTGACATGTCTGAAGATCATTATTACCTTGACATGCCTGAAGATCATTATTACCTTGACATGTCTGAAGATCATTATTACCTTGACATGTCTGAAGATCATTATTACCTTGACATGCCTGAAGATCATTATTACCTTGACATGTCTGAAGATCATTATTACCTTGACATGCCTGAAGATCATTATTACCTTGACATGTCTGAAGATCATTATTACCTTGACATGTCTGAAGATCATTATTACCTTGACATGTCTGAAGATCATTATTACCTTGACATGTCTGAAGATCATTATTACCTTGACATGTCTGAAGATCATTATTACCTTGACATGTCTGAAGATCATTATTACCTTGACATGTCTGAAGATCATTATTACCTTGACATGTCTGAAGATCATTATTACCTTGACATGTCTGAAGATCATTATTACCTTGACATGTCTGAAGATCATTATTACCTTGACATGTCTGAAGATCATTATTACCTTGACATGTCTGAAGATCATTATTACCTTGACATGTCTGAAGATTATTATTACCTTGACATGTCTGAAGATCATTATTACCTTGACATGTCTGAAGATCATTATTACCTTGACATGTCTGAAGATCATTATTACCTTGACATGTCTGAAGATCATTATTACCTTGACATGTCTGAAGATCATTATTACCTTGACATGTCTGAAGATCATTATTACCTTGACATGTCTGAAGATCATTATTACCTTGACATGTCTGAAGATCATTATTACCTTGACATGTCTGAAGATCATTATTACCTTGACATGTCTGAAGATCATTATTACCCTGATATGTCTGAAGATCATTATTACCTTGACATGTCTGAAGATCATTATTACCCGGACATGTCTTATGATCATCATTACCTTGACATGTCTGAAGATCATTATTACCTTGACATGTCTGAAGATCATTACCTTGACATGTCTGAAGATCATTATTACCTTGACATGTCTGAAGATCATTATTACCTTGACATGTCTGAAGATCATTATTACCTTGACATGTCTGAAGATCATTATTACCTTGACATGTCTGAAGATCATTATTACCTTGACATGTCTGAAGATCATTATTACCCTGATATGTCTGAAGATCATTATTACCCTGATATGTCTGAAGATCATTATTACCTTGACATGTCTGAAGATCATTATTACCCTGACATGTCTGAAGATCATTATTACCTTGACATGTCTGAAGATCATTATTACCTTGACATGTCTGAAGATCATTACCTTGACATGTCTGAAGATCATTATTACCTTGACATGTCTGAAGATCATTACCTTGACATGTCTGAAGATCATTATTACCCTGACATGTCTGAAGATCATTATTACCCTGACATGTCTGAAGATCATTATTACCTTGACATGTCTGAAGATCATTACCTTGACATGTCTGAAGATCATTATTACCTTGACATGTCTGAAGATCATTATCTTGACATGTCTGAAGATCATTACCCTGACATGTCTGAAGATCATTATTACCCTGACATGTCTGAAGATCATTATTACCCTGACATGTCTGAAGATCATTATTACCTTGACATCTCACGTTTTGAAGATTATTGAACATAGTTTTCCATGCATTTGTGAGAGTAACATTATTGTCTTCATAGTTTTCTATATGGCAGAGAGGCTGAAAGTTTTTTCCACATTAAACTTCACATCGTTTTCTATGGCCTACAGGAAGACTTGCCGGGTATTCGATAGATGGCACTCTCGTGCAGTTTCTAACATCGTCTATGAAGGATGATGCGGATATCTCGCGTTTTCCTTAATGGTGCTCTGTGTTTTATGAGCAAATTACAATGTGTTCAAAAGAAAAGGATTCCAAGCATCTTTATTTATAATTTTCCATGAAACCCATGAGACAGTCAGGAGAGCTTCCTTGTCAACGTTGGTAAAGTACAGTTTATGTCGAGTTTAGGAATGTGACATTGTCGGGTTTGCAAAAAACCTGTAAATGGGGTGGTTGTACTTTCCGGTTTTCCGCTTATTTGTCAGGTTAATTTGCTTCGCTCGAGCAGTGAAGCGATACATCTGATAACTCCAAGGGTCTGACATCATTTGTTCTTTCTTGATAACGTTACGCAATGCTTGCCGGCTTACATAATTGATTATTAATATGTTGGAATACTTTTTTCTGAGTTTGTCTGAGTGGGAAGTCTTGTATGTAGGTGGCTGCCAGTGGTGATAGTGGTGGTTTGTAGTGGTGGCTGGTAGTGGTGACAGTGGCGGTTGATAGTGGTGATACTGGTGTTGATAGTAATGATAGTGGTGGTTGGTCGTGGTGGTAGTTAGTAATGGTGATAGTGACGGTTGATAGTGGTGTTAGTAGTGGTGATAATGGTACTAGTTGGTAGTGGTGATAGTGGTGTTGATAGTGATAGTGGTGGTAGTTGGTAATGGTGATAGTGTCGGTTGGTAGTGGTGATAGTGGCACTAGTTGGTAGTGGTGATAGTGGTGTTGATAGTAGTGCTAGTGGTGGTTGGTAGTGGTGATAGTGGCGGTTGATAGTGGTGTTGGTAGTGGTGATAGTGGTGGTAGTTGGTAGTGGTGGTTAGTAGTGGTGATGGTGGTAGTGGGGATAGTGGTGGTTGGTAGTGGGGATAGTGGTGGTTGGTAGTGGTGATACTGGTGGTTGGTAGTGGTGATAGTGGTGTTGGTAGTGGTGATAGTGGTGGTAGTTGGTAGTGGTGATAGTGGTGATAGTGGTGTTGGTAGTGGTGATAGTGGTGGTAGTTGGTAGTGGTGATAGTGGTGGTCGGTAGTGGTGATAGTGGTGTTGGTAGTGGTGATAGTGGTGGTAGTTGGTAGTGGTGATAGTGGTGGTTGTTAGTGGTGATAATGGTGGTTGGTAGTGGTGATAGTGGTTGGTAATGGTGATAGTGGTGGTTGTTAGTGGTGATAGTGGTATTGGTAGTGGTGATAGTGGTGGTTGGTAGTGGTGATAGTGGTTGTTAGCGGTGATAGTGGTGGTTGTTAGTGGTGATAGTGGTATTGGTAGTGGTGATAGTGGTGGTTGTTAGTGGTGATAGTGGTGGTTGTTAGTGGTGGTTGGTAGTGGTGATAGTGGTGGTTGTTAGTGGTGATAGTGGTGGTTGTTAGTGGTGATAATGGTGGTTGGTAGTGGTGATAGTGGTTGGTAGTGGTGATAATACTGGTAGGGAAAATGGTTAAAGATGGTTGACCTACCGCATGATTTATTTTCGTATATGTGGGAATTTTACTCTCCTTTAGGTAGTTTGTGTCTTGAGTTACCTGGTGTTGAGAAAGGTTCATACAGCTGCACATTATTAACTTCAAAGTACAGGTAAACTTTAGTGTGATTATCATTGATGGCATAAGTGGAGTGGCCGGCGTTACTCTTAAGGGATAAAACCTGTTTAGAGGTTCTCTACATGCGACATTAATATTATGGGTGGCTCCACTCGCCCATTACTCTCAGCACTCGCCTAACACATTTTTACCCCACGTAGGCCGACATAAGCCTACTCTGGCAATTGTTTTATACCCACGCAGTTCTAACAGGTAAAAAAAAGAAATTCTGGAGCTTTAAGTAGCTAAAACTTTTCTAAACATCCTTATAATGTAAATATTTTCTGGTCTCATACTGCTCTTTTTCGGTATATATATATATATATATATATATATATATATATATATATATATATATATATATATATAGGGCAAGGAGGAATAACATCTTGTAGGAGTGAGGAAGAGCCAGTTGTGAGTGTGGGGGAAGTTCGTGAGGCAGTAGGTAAAATGAAAGGGTGTAAGGCAGCCGGGATTGATGGGATAAAGATAGAAATGTTAAAAGCAGGTGGGAATATAGTTTTGGAGTAGTTGGTGCAATTATTTAATAAATGTATTGAAGAGGGTAAGGTACCTAGGGATTGGCAGAGAGCATGCATAGTTCCTTTGTATAAAGGCAAAGGGGACAAAAGAGAGTGCAAAAATTATAGGGGGATAAGTCTGTTGAGTATACCTGGTAAAGTGTATGGTAGAGTTATTATTGAAAGAATTAAGAGTAAGACGGAGAATAGGATAGCAGATGAACAAGGAGGCTTTAGGAAAGGTAGGGGGTGTGTGGACCAGGTGTTTACAGTGAAACATATAAGTGAACAGTATTTAGATAAGGCTAAAGAGGTCTTTGTGGCATTTATGGATTTGGAAAAGGCGTATGACAGGGTGGATAGGGGGGGCAATGTGGCAGATGTTGCAGGTGTATGGTGTAGGAGGTAGGTTACTGAAAGCAGTGAAGAGTTTTTACGAGGATAGTGAGGCTCAAGTTAGAGTATGTAGGAAAGAGGGAAATTATTTCCCATTGATTAGGCTGGGTTTGATTGGTGTCATTGGGTACGGGAGTTATTTCTAGGGAAGCTTTAGGTAGTAGTCGTTTTGATAAGGACCTGCCTCGCATGGGCCAGTAGGCCTTCTGCAGTGTTCCTCCATTCTTATGTTCTTATGTTCTTAAAAGTAGGCCTTAGACAAGGATGTGTGATGTCACCGTGGTTGTTTAATATATTTATAGATGGGGTTGTAAGAGAAGTAAATGCGAGGGTCTGGGCAAGAGGCGTGGAGTTAAAAGATAAAGAATCACACATAAAGTGGGAGTTGTCACAGTTGCTCTTTGCTGATGACACTGTGCTCTTGGGAGATTCTGAAGAGAAGTTGCACAGATTGGTGGATGAATTTGGTAGGGTGTGCAAAAGAAGAAAATTTAAAGTGAATACAGGAAAGAGTAAGGTTATGAGGATAAAAAGATTAGGTGATGAAAGATTGGATATCAGATTGGAGGGAGAGAGTATGGAGGAGGTGAATGTATTCAGATATTTAGGAGTGGGCGTATCAGCGATGTGTCTATGAAAGATGAGGTGAATCATAGAATTGATGAGGGGAAAGGGTGAGTGGTGCACTTAGGAGTCTGTGGAGACAAAGAACTTTGTCCTTGGAGGCAAAGAGGGGAATGTATGCGAGTATAGTTTTACCAACGCTCTTATATGGGTGTGAAGCATGGGTGATGAATGTTGCAGTGAGGAGAACGCTGGAGGCAGTGGAAATGTCATGTCTGAGGGCAATGTGTGGTGTGAATATAATGCAGAGAATTCGTGGTTTGGAAGTTAGGAGGAGGTGCGGGATTACCAAAACTAACCATACCCCAGCCGGGATTGAACCCGCGGTCAGAGAGTCTCAAAACTCCAGCCCGTCGCGTTAGCCACTAACCACTAACGCGACGGGCTGGAGTTTTGAGACTCTCTGACCGCGGGTTCAATCCCGGCCGGGGTATGGTTTGTTTGCAATCGTGTCATTACGATTTCGTGAGTCTTACCAAAACTGTTGTCCAGAGGGCTGATGAAGGGTTGTTGAGGTGGTTCGGACATGTAGAGAGAATGGAGCGAAACAGAGTGACTTCGAGAGTGTATCAGTCTGTAGTGGAAGGAAGGCGGGGTAGGGGTCGGCCTAGGAAAGGTTGGAGGGAGGGGGTAAAGGAAGTTTTGTGTGCGAGGGGCTTGGACTTCCAGCAGGCATGCGTGAGCGTGTTTGATAGGAGTGAATGGAGACAAATGGTTTTTAATACTTGACGTGCTGTTGGAGTGTGAGCAAAGTAACATTTGTGAAGGGGTTCAGGGAAACCGGCAGGCCGGACTTGAGTCCTGGAGATGGGAAGTACAGTGCCTGCACTCTGAAGGAGGGGTGTTAATGTTGCAGTTTAAAAACTGTAGTGTAAAGCACCCTTCTGGCAAGATAGTGATGGAGTGAATGATGGTGAAAGTTTTTCTTTTTCGGGCCACCCTACCTTGGTGGGAGTCGGCCAGTGTGATAAAAATAATAATAATAATATATATATATATATATATATATATATATATATATATATATATATATATATATATATATATATATATATATTATTATTAATTATTAACACACCGACCGTTTCCCACCAAGGCAGTGTGGGCCGGAAAAAGAAAAACTTTCATCATTATTCACTCCATCACTGTCTTGCCAGAGGTGTTCTTACGCTGCCGTTATAAAACTGCAACATTAACACCCCTCCTTAATGCTTCGTTTCATCAGTTTGTCTCTTGCTAATTTACACTTGTTAGTCAACTTTCAGCTTTATCACACCTGACTACATCGTTATCACATTATGTCACGTCTTTCCCCCCAGACTCAGGTCTTCACGCTCACTAATGTCTCGTCAGTACGTCGACGTCAAGACCTGGGACCAAGCGGCGTGGAAGACATGATCAGTCTATCGTGAGTACCTGGCTTCACACCCCAGTTTACCTGGCTTGTCACACCTGTTTGAAGAATATGACTTGAAGAGTAAGTCACAATACCAAGACTGCAATCATTCACAATCACCCAAGTTGGAAATTAAAACTGAACCTCTTGGTCCTTCCCGAACCATTATCGCAACGTGATAATGGTCCAGGGTGGACCACAACGTTGTACAGGTTTCATTTTCGGTTTGTGAAGCGAACTGCCTTAACTACCTAATGCATCTGGTAAATGGTCCAAGTCGGACCGAAACGTCGTCGTAAACTCCTCTCTCCTATGTATGGGATGTATTATTCCAGTCACGGTATTGTGCCTTTTTTGTTCTTTAGGTTCATTTAGCCCAGTTTTAAGAGTTTGCCTAAGTATATTATATATCTGAATACTAAGTTCATCGCAGTTAATTGGGTTTACCCGAATACCTGACTTACCTGAGCACTGCTGCGTCTGGCTTAGTGCGTAGCTGGAATTTAGTGCATCTGATGGTCAAAGTCAGGCAGGCCAACCAAGTATTCTGACGAGTCAGTTTCTCTTTGTAATTTCCTTGATGCTGGTTAGGGGCTCTTGATCTAGGGAACTGGATCTGTGCTCCAGTTCTCTGAATTAACCCTGAATACCTTCCATCTCCCACCCAACAGGTGCTGTATATTCCTACGGGTTTAGTGCTTCCCCTTGATTATAATAATAATAATTCTCTCTGTAATGAATTATGTGAGTCAAGTATTTAGAAAAGTAAGGAACTTAAATGAGATGCAATAAATCCCTTACCTCTCAGATTAGCTTTCATTGTATAATCTTTGTGTATAGTATAATCTTTATATATATATATATATATATATATATATATATATATATATATATATATATATATATATATATATATATATATATATATATATATCATTATTATTATTATTATTATTATTATTATTATTATTATTATTATTATTGATACTAACTTGCTCATCATATTTTATGCATTACGGTATTGTAGTATACCTTGCTATTAGCTTTCACTTGCATCTTTTATGTAATAATATTTTATTCTAGTATTTATCCTGTGTTACTGTACACTGAGTACTTACGTTCTTGCAGGGATCTGAACGAGGCGTCGCTGCTGTGGAACCTCAAGATCAGATACGACAAGGAAATGATTTATGTAAGTGCTCTCTTCTTTATTATTATTTTAAGCGTCATGTTAAATTTCCGAGTTGTATTAATTTATCTTTTATCGCTACGATTTTACTTTTGTTTGCTGGAGATTGATGTATGGAAGCTCTGTGGAAAGTGACACCACTCGCTGTTTTAGAGATATCTGGTATACAATGCCGACATGAACGGGGGGGGAGGAGAGGAAAGACAAATGCAGCATAATATGATCATTTACTGGCAATGTTTGTGACTTGATGAAGCCCACTAAATGGATGAAACATTGACAGTCAAGACTCGCATTATACTGAATTTCTGTCGTTTTCCACGCTGTTTTATTGTGTTTTCTCTTAATGAGAGTCTCTCTCCCTTCTCTTTCTCGCTCTTCCTCCTCCTACTCTCTTCTTTCTCACCCCTCCCCCACTTCCTTCAAGCACACTTGGCGTCTAACCAACTACTCTCTCACAGACATACACGGGCAGCATCCTGGTAGCGGTCAACCCGTACCGCATGTTCGACATATATGGGCTGGACACTGTCAAAAAATACGAGGGCCAGATCTTGGGCACCTTACCCCCGTGAGTACCACAGTGACCTTGCTGCCCTATATTAACCTTACTTGGTAATGACCTTACTAGAGATATTTCTCAGTGGTAACCATGTTAGTTTGCTAATAGACAAAATTATTGGCATTAACAGTGACTCTCCTCTACGATCATCTCCATACAAATTAGTATGCCATTAGAGAAGCACAAATCCCCTAGAGGTCCCACAACACTTGGGATACAGGAGGTAATCAGGTTTAATATAAGGAAGGGAAGTGTAGTCTCAATTACCATGATCAGGAACCCTTCATCAGAATGATGGCATCCTCCTCTCTGAATGTATCTACTTCTAAAGTAACCTTGTTCAGTTTACGTCCTGAGTCCATAGAAATCCTCCACTATTCACTTTGGTGACGACCATCTAGTTAACTCAACGACAAACTCCATTAACTGACTTGACCTCACAAGCTGACCTGACCTGCTTCTCCTGCAGCCACATCTTCGCCATTGGGTCTGCAGCGTACTCGCGCATGAGCAAGGACTCCAACAACCAGTGTGTGGTAATCTCTGGAGAGTCCGGCGCTGGCAAGACCGAATCGACCAAGCTGATCATGCAGTACCTGGCGGCCGTCAACAAGTCCCAGAGTAACCTTATCACTGAGCAGATCCTTGAAGCCTCTCCACTTCTCGAGTCCTTCGGTAACGCCAAGACCATCAAAAACGATAATTCCTCCAGGTTTGGCAAGTACCTGGAGGTCTACTTCAAAGAGTAAGTGACCGTTTTTATTTTTAGAGGAAGACTAAATGGGATTGAATGGTGAGGGGTGATTGGTTAATTTTTTTTCAAGGTATTAAGGTCAAGGGGGCAAAGTTCGGATTATTTTTCTGGATCAGTGTATGTGAAGAATTTCTAGGAGGTCGACCATGATTGGTAGTGGAAGATGACTTGGAGTTGAAGGAATTCTTTAGGTTCGTGGGCCTGGGAACAAAAGTAGTAGTAGTGAGTGGTTGTTTACGAGTATATGTATGTATGCGAGAGAGTGTAACTTAGGAGAATTCATTTTTTAAACCTTCACTCATATGAAGTATGTGAGCTTATAAATCCATTCAGAACTTTATTATGAAAAAATAAACAGCATGTCAACCTTTTGTATGTACAACATGTAAGTAAATGTTTCCAAGTGGAAGTTATATTATTACCACCACCACTGTTGTCCTACCGTCACACTGCCTTGTGTCCCTCAGCGGGGTGATCACGGGAGCCAAAATCACCGAGTACCTTCTGGAGAAATCTCGCATAGTGACACAAGCGCACGAGGAGAGGAACTATCATGTCTTCTACGAGCTCCTTGCTGGACTACCTGAGGAACGTAAGGCCAAGTACGGCCTCACCTCAGCCGACAAGTACTTCTACCTTAACCAGGTTAGTTGTTATACTCATGAGCTGGCTGAGGGCTGTGTCTTGGACTACCAACCCTCCACTAGCATCAAGGCACGGTTTGAAGCATTTTCTGGCATACCTCACTTTTAAGCTAAAATGCGTAAATTATCACACTTTTAATCGAAACTGCTGATACAATTGTATTTTATGGGAAAAGTAGGCCAAATCATATTGCTTTATTTCAAGTAGCAAACCTTGACTGTTTTTACATTGGTTTAAACCCTTGGAGATAAAGAATGGGCAAATGAATTACCAAGTCTGTATTACATACAATGGTATATTTACCTTATTCAGAATGTTGAAGGGGAGTATAAGATTTATATGTACAGGGAGAAGGTGAAGACAGCGAGTGAACATGGTTCCCTGCAAGCTTCCCTGCTTGTATACAAGTGTTGCTCGCTTGTACGTTTTGTCGCTAGCTCCAGCAGCGTACCAGTGCCAGCATCACACACTGACCATCTCTGTCTTACCTTCCTCAGGGCGGAAGCTGTCAGTTGGAGGGCAAGTACGACGCTGAGGACCTGCAGGCGCTACTCTCAGCCATGCAAGTGCTGGGATTCTCCTCTGACGAGCAGGACACCATCTTCAGGATTCTCGCAGCTGGTCAGTTCTTACACAGTTTTTTTTTTACCTATAAATATATGTATATCTTAATTATTTGGAGATACTGAGTGTGACTCGAGGGTATTGTTGTTGTTATTAATGTTTGTTGGTGTAATATGCCTCTGGGTTTGAAATGTTTCTATTGTTTCCTTTTTTCTTGCTCTGTTTCTTAGTCTCTTTTTCTCGCTCTGTGTTTTTGTCCTTATCTCCCACTGTCTTTGTTCTTATCTCCCACTCATTAGCTCTGTGTGTTTGTCCTTATCTCCCACTATTTAGCTCACCATTTCTATATGTAGTGCTATACCTTATTCTTAGAGTCGCATATTCACTCATTCCCGTACTCTCTTGCTCCCATATTCACTCCTGCTCACTCATGTAGGTCTCTCCAGGATTGTGGCCAGGGACTGAGGTGACCCCAGTAAATACAGTACAGTGAATGCTCGTTTACTTACCTAATCTACTCTGCATTTCCGTGATCAGTGCTGCACCTGGGCAACATCTACTTCCACCGCAAGCAGCTGCGGCACGGGCAGGAAGGTGTGGAGATCGGCAGTGAAGCAGAGATC
Organism: Cherax quadricarinatus; assembly: GCF_038502225.1. Lineage (NCBI taxonomy): Eukaryota > Metazoa > Arthropoda > Malacostraca > Decapoda > Parastacidae > Cherax > Cherax quadricarinatus. The sequence goes on from NC_091342.1 coordinate 10,540,927, forward strand.
AAGTGGGCCTCCCACCTGCTCCAGATTGATAACGTTGGCATCAAGAGAGCTCTTACTACCAAGATAACTGTGAGTCCTCTTTCCCCTTCCACTGGAAAGTGGAGAGTTGTTATTGTAGCGGATGCTGATTTGTATTGATTTTGTGAAATGAGAAACACTTGTGGGTCACTGTGTGCAAGGAGGCTTGATCATCCGTTCGTTAAACGCGGCCAGTTAGTGGTCGTCTGGATGTTGAGATAAAGAATAATTAAGAGACGTGGGAAGGAAAGGAGGAGGAAGAAGTCGAGCTTGTGTAAATGTTGTGATGGAAAGGGTTTTGGAACTAGGTGTGAAGGAGCTGAGGGGTAGTTGCGAATTGTTCATCTTGGTCTGAAGAGTGAGTGAGGGACGGGGGAAAGGCGGTCTTGTAGTTGCAAAAAGATGACTCCTACAGGAAGGAAAACAGGAAGTTAATTCTAGGAGAAGGGAAAAGATTTATTCTAGAAGCAGAAGGGAAGAAGTTTACTTCAGTACAGAGGAAAAGATCTACTCCAGCAGAAGGGAAAAGGTTTACTCTAGAAGTAGAATAGGATAAGATAGAATAAACATCAGACAGGACAGATGTTGACATGACAGGGTAGAACCCCTCGAAGGAGGTACAGTGATGCTGGCGAAGGGCTCTTGATCTAAGGAATTGAATCTATCCTCCCCTTCCTTGGATCGAACCTGATTACCTCCTATTCCCAAGTGCTGCATAACCCCTACGGATCTAGCGCTTTAATGTTCTTACAATAATAACAGATGGGGGACAATGAGCATCCTTTTGACATGGGAGATGAAATAGGTCGGTGTAAGAGATCTACCCGGGTTATAGTAATGCATGTTTGTCAGATACATAATTTTTACCTCCATTTGTATATTTCAATCATATGATTGGTACGTTTATTGCAACACACTATAACGGTTTTGCTTGGCTTCAGTCACTTTCCTGTGTTTTACCCCCTGCCAAGTCTCACCCCACAGGGAAAGTAAGTGCCTTTCACCCTCCACTCCTAGCCAATCCTCTTAGGCCGCCCTTAGCATGTCTCGTTCCTCGGGAACAGTAATTAATCTCCAACCATGTCTCGTTCTTTAGAAAGAGCAACTAACTTTTTTTATCCTCATTTCTTCCTCTTGTTAGTTTTTATATTTATGAACACAGAAAATTCTGACTCGCACAGTAAGATGTAAAAAATTGCATCGGAATTACCAGAGCTTCTTTTGACCTATTGTCGTCCTTCAGGGAGAGCAACTAACCAAACCCAGTCACCTCCCTATTTACCCTCATACCATCTCAAATCCCTTAGGAAAGAAGTAACTCTTTCCCCTGCTGCAGGAGGCGAGAAACGAGCGGGTGTTCACGCCCCTCAACATCGACCAGGCCCTGGACGCCCGCGACGCTGTGGCTAAGGCACTCTACTCCTCCCTCTTCTCGTGGCTCGTCCGTCGTATCAACCAGATCATCCACAAGGGCTCTAGGAAGACCCATATCTCCATTCTCGATATTTTTGGCTTCGAGGTCTTCAAGGTGGGTTGTGTTCCAAGGCTGTGGTCCCAGACCTCTCCGATTTTTTGTTTATTTTCTCTCCTAAATGGGTAGTTTATTGTGCACCCCTGTATCCATTCAGTGGACGGGAGCGCAGGTATAAATGGATGCACACAAGGCTTAGGAACAATTCTCCAAAAGAGTTAAGACGAATATTTTTCTTTCAACACACTGGCCGTATCCCACCGAGGCGGAGTGGTCCAAAAGGAAAAACGAAAGTTTCTCATTTTACATTTAGTAATATATACAGGAGAAGGGATTACTAGCCCCTTGCTCCTGGCATTTTAGTTGCCTCTTACAACACTCATGGCTTACGGAGGAAGAATTCTGTTCCACTTCCCCATGGAGATAAGAGGAAATAAACAAGAACAAGAACTAGAAAGAAAGCAGGAGAAAACCCAGAGGGGTGTATATATATATTTTTTTTTTTTTTTTTTTTTTTCAACAAGTCGGCCGTCTCCCACCGAGGCAGGGTGACCCAAAAAAGAAAGAAAATCCCCAAAAAGAAAATACTTTCATCATCATTCAACACTTTCACCACATTCGCACATTATCACTGTTTTTGCAGAGGTGCTCAGAATACAACATATATATATATATATATATATATATATATATATATATATATATATATATATATATATATATATATATATATATATATATATATATATATATATTGGCAGTTTGGAGGGATATGTTGTGTATCTACATATGTGTATGCTTCTAGACTGTTGTATTCTGAGCACCTCTGCAAAAACAGTGATAATGTGCGAGTGTGGTGAAAGTGTTGAATGATGATGAAAGTATTTTCTTTTTGGGGATTTTCTTTCTTTTTTGGGTCACCCTGCCTCTGTGGGAGACGGCCGACTTGTTAAAGTGTATATATATATATATATATATATATATATATATATATATATATATATATATATATATTTATATATATAAATATATGTATATATATATATTTTTTTTTTTTTTTTTTTTTTTTTTTCAACAAGTCGGCCGTCTCCCACCGAGGCAGGGTGACCCAAAAAAGAAAGAAAATCCCCAAAAAGAAAATACTTTCATCATCATTCAACACTTTCACCACACTCGCACATTATCACTGTTTTTGCAGAGGTGCTCAGAATACAACAGTCTAGAAGCATACACATATAAAGATACACAACATATCCCTCCAAACTGCCAATATCCCAAACCCCTCCTTTAAAGTGCAGGCATTGTACTTCCCATTTCCAGGACTCAAGTCCGACTATATGAAAATAACCGGTTTCCCTGAATCCCTTCACTAAATATTACCCTGCTCACACTCCAACAGATCGTCAGGTCCCAAGTACCATTCGTCTCCATTCACTCCTATCTAACACGCTCACGCACGCTTGCTGGAAGTCCAAGCCCCTTACCCACAAAACCTCCTTTACCCCCTCTCTCCAACCCTTTCGAGGACGACCCCTACCCCGCCTTCCTTCCCCTATAGATTTATATGCTTTCCATGTCATTCTACTTTGATCCATTCTCTCTAAATGACCAAACCACCTCAACAACCCCTCTTCTGCCCTCTGACTAATACTTTTATTAACTCCACACCTTCTCCTAATTTCCACACTCCGAATTTTCTGCATAATATTTACACCACACATTGCCCTTAAACAGGACATCTCCACTGCCTCCAACCGTCTCCTCGCTGCTGCATTTACCACCCAAGCTTCACACCCATATAAGAGTGTTGGTACTACTATACTTTCATACATTCCCTTCTTTGCCTCCATAGATAACGTTTTTTGACTCCACATATACCTCAACGCACCACTCACCTTTTTTCCCTCATCAATTCTATGATTAACCTCATCCTTCATAAATCCATCCGCCGACACGTCAACTCCCAAGTATCTGAAAACATTCACTTCTTCCATACTCCTCCTCCCCAATTTGATATCCAATTTTTCTTTATCTAAATCATTTGACACCCTCATCACCTTACTCTTTTCTATGTTCACTTTCAACTTTCTACCTTTACACACATTCCCAAACTCATCCACTAACCTTTGCAATTTTTCTTTAGAATCTCCCATAAGCACAGTATCATCAGCAAAAAGTAACTGTGTCAATTCCCATTTTGAATTTGATTCCCCATAATTTAATCCCACCCCTCTCCCAAACACCCTAGCATTTACTTCCTTAACAACCCCATCTATAAATATATTAAACAACCATGGTGACATTACACATCCCTGTCTAAGACCTACTTTTACCGGGAAATAGTCTCCCTCTCTTCTACACACCCTAACCTGAGCCTCACTATCTTCATAAAAACTCTTTACAGCATTTAATAACTTACCACCTATTCCATATACTTGCAACATCTGCCACATTGCTCCTCTATCCACTCTATCATATGCCTTTTCTAAATCCATAAATGCAATAAAAACTTCCCTACCTTTATCTAAATACTGTTCACATATATGCTTCAATGTAAACACTTGATCTACACATCCCCTACCCACTCTGAAACCTCCTTGCTCATCCGCAATCCTACATTCTGTCTTACCTCTAATTCTTTCAATTATAACCCTACCGTACACTTTTCCTGGTATACTCAGTAAGCTTATTCCTCTATAATTTTTACAGTCTCTTTTGTCCCCTTTCCCTTTATATAAAGGGACTATACATGCTCTCCGCCAATCCCTAGGTACCTTCCCCTCTTTCATACATTTATTGAACAAAAGTACCAACCACTCCAACACTATATCCCCCCCTGCTTTTAACATTTCTGTCATGATCCCATCAGTACCAGCTGCTTTACCCCCTTTCATTTTACGTAATGCCTCACGTACCTCCCCCACACTTACATTCTGCTCTTCTTCACTCCTAAAAGATGGTATACCTCCCTGACCAGTGCATGAAATTACTGCCTCTGTTTCTTCCTTAACATTTAAAAGTTCCTCAAAATATTCTCGCCATCTACCTAATACCTCCATCTCCCCATCTACTAACTCCCCTACTCTGTTTTTAACTGACAAATCCATATTTTCCCTTGGCTTTCTTAACTTGTTTAACTCACTCCAAAATTTTTTCTTATTTTCATTAAAATTTCTTGACAGTGCCTCTCCCACTCTATCATCTGCTCTCCTTTTGCACTCTCTCACCACTCTCTTTACCTTTCTTTTACTCTCCATATATTCTGCTCTTCTTATAACACTTCTGCTTTGTAAAAACCTCTCATAAGCTACCTTTTTCTCTTTTATCACACCCTTTACTTCATCATTCCACCAATCACTCCTCTTTCCTCCTGCACCCACCCTCCTATAACCACAAACTTCTGCCCCACATTCTAATACTGCATTTTTAAAACTATTCCAACCCTCTTCAACCCCCCCATTACTCATCTTTGCACTATCCCACCTTTCTGCCAATAGTCGCTTATATCTCGCCCGAACTTCCTCCTCCCTTAGTTTATACACTTTCACCTCCCTCTTACTTGTTGTTGCCACCTTCCTCTTTTCCCATCTACCTCTTACTCTAACTGTAGCTACAACTAAATAATGATCCGATATATCAGTTGCCCCTCTATAAACATGTACATCCTGGAGCCTACCCATCAACCTTTTATCCACCAATACATAATCTAATAAACTACTTTCATTACGTGCTACATCATACCTTGTATATTTATTTATCCTCTTTTTCATAAAATATGTATTACTTATTACCAAATTTCTTTCTACACATAGCTCAATTAAAGGCTCCCCATTTACATTTACCCCTGGCACCCCAAATTTACCTACTACTCCCTCCATAACATTTTTACCCACTTTAGCATTGAAATCCCCAACCACCATTACTCTCACACTTGATTCAAAACTCCCCACGCATTCACTCAACATTTCCCAAAATCTCTCTCTCTCCTCTACACTTCTCTCTTCTCCAGGTGCATACACGCTTATTATAACCCACTTTTCACATCCAATCTTTATTTTACTCCACATAATCCTTGAATTAATACATTTATAGTCCCTCTTTTCCTGCCATAGCTTATCCTTCAACATTATTGCTACTCCTTCTTTAGCTCTAACTCTATTTGAAACCCCTGACCTAATCCCATTTATTCCTCTCCATTGAAACTCTCCCACCCCCTTCAGCTTTGTTTCACTTAAAGCCAGGACATCCAGCTTCTTCTCATTCATAACATCCACAATCATCTCTTTCTTATCATCTGCACAACATCCACGCACATTCAGACTTCCCACTTTGACAATTTTCTTCTTCTTATTCTTTTTAGTAATCTTTACAGGAAAAGGGGTTACTAGCCCATTGTTCCCGGCATTTTAGTTGACTTTTACAACACGCATGGCTTACGGAGGAAAGATTCTTATTCCACTTCCCCATGGATATAAAAGGAAAATTAATAAGACCAAGAACTATTAAGATAAAATCAAAGAAAACTCAGATGAGTGTGTATGAATAAATGTGTATATGTATGTGTAGTGTGACCTAAGTGTAAGTAGAAGTAGCAAGACATGCCTGTAATCTTGCATATTTATGAGACAGACAAAGACATCAGCAATCCTACCATCATGTAAAACAATTACAGGCTTTCGTTTTACACTCACTTGGCAGGACGGTAGTACCTCCCTGGGTGGTTGCTGTCTACCAACCTACTACCTAGAAATATATATATATATATATATATATATATATATATATATATATATATATATATATATATATATATATATATATATATATAGTAGGTTGGTAGACAGCAGCCACCCAGGCAGGTACTACCGTCCTGCCAAGGGAGTGTAAAACGAAAGCCTGTAATTGTTTTACATGATGGTAGGATTGCTGGTGTCTTTTGTCTGTCTCATAAATATGCAAGATTACAGGCATGTCTTGCTACTTCTACTTACACATAGGTCACACTACACATACATGTACACATTTATTTATACACACTCATCTGAGTTTTCTTTGATTTTATCTTAATAGTTCTTGGTCTTATTACTTTTCCTTTTATATCCATGGGGAAGTGGAATAAGAATCTTTCCTCCGTAAGCCATGCGTGTTGTAAAAGTCAACTAAAATGCCGGGAACAGTGGGCTAGTAACCCCTTTTCCTGTTAAGATTACTAAAAAGAATAAGAAGAAAATTGTCAAAGTGGGAAGTCTGAATGTGCGTGGATGTTGTGCAAATGATAAGAAAGAGATGATTGTGGATGTTATGAATGAGAAGAAACTGGATGTCCTGGCTTTAAGTGAAACAAAGCTGAAGGGGGTGGGAGAGTTTCAATGGAGAGGAATAAATGGGATTAGGTCAGGGGTTTCAAATAGAGTTAGAGCTAAAGAAGGAGTAGCAATAATGTTGAAGGATAAGCTATGGCAGGAAAAGAGGGACTACAAATGTATAAATTCAAGGATTATGTGGAGTAAAATAAAGATTGGATGTGAAAAGTGGGTTATAGTAAGTGTGTATGCACCTGGAGAAGAGAGAAGTGTAGAGGAGAGAGAGAGATTCTGGGAAATGTTGAGTGAATGCGTGGGGAGTTTTGAATCAAGTGTGAGAGTAATGGTGGTTGGGGATTTCAATGCTAAAGTAGGTAAAAATGTTATGGAGGGAGTAGTAGGTAAATTTGGGGTGCCAGGGGTAAATGTAAATGGGGAGCCTTTAATTGAGCTATGTGTAGAAAGAAATTTGGTAATAAGTAATACATATTTTATGAAAAAGAGGATAAATAAATATACAAGGTATGATATAGCACGTAATGAAAGTAGTTTGTTAGATTATGTATTGGTGGATAAAAGGTTGATGGGTAGGCTCCAGGATGTACATGTTTATAGAGGGGCAACTGATTTTTTTTTTTTTTTTTTTTTTTTTTTTAACAAGTCGGCCGTCTCCCACCGAGGCAGGGTGACCCAAAAAGAAAGAAAATCCCCAAAAAGAAAATACTTTCATCATCATTCAACACTTTCACCACACACACATTATCACTGCTTTTGCAGAGGTGCTCAGAATATAACAGTTTAGAAGCATATACGTATAGAGATACACAACATATCCCTCCAAACTGCCAATATCCCAAACCCCTCCTTTAAAGTGCAGGCATTGTACTTCCCATTTCCAGGACTCAAGTCCGACTATATGAAAATAACTGATATATCGGATCATTATTTAGTTGTAGCTACAGTTAGAGTAAGAGGTAGATGGGAAAAGAGGAAGGTGGCAACAACAGGTAAGAGGGAGGTGAAAGTGTATAAACTAAGGGAGGAGGAAGTTCGGGCGAGATATAAGCGACTATTGGCAGAAAGGTGGGCTAGTGCAAAGATGAGTAGTGGGGATGTTGAAGAGGGTTGGAATAGTTTTAAAAATGCAGTATTAGAATGTGGGACAGAAGTTTGCGGTTATAGGAGGGTGGGGGCAGGAGGAAAGAGGAGTGATTGGTGGAATGATGAAGTAAAGGGTGTGATAAAAGAGAAAAAGGTAGCTTACGAGAGGTTTTTACAAAGCAGAAGTGTTATAAGAAGAGCAGAGTATATGGAGAGTAAAAGAAAGGTGAAGAGAGTGGTGAGAGAGTGCAAAAGGAGAGCAGATGAAAGAGTGGGAGAGGCACTGTCAAGAAATTTTAATGAAAATAAGAAAAAAATTTGGAGTGAGTTAAACAAGTTAAGAAAGCCTAGGGAAAGTATGGATTTGTCAGTTAAAATCAGAGTAGGGGAGTTAGTAGATGGGGAGAGGGAGGTATTAGGTAGATGGCGAGAATATTTTGAGGAACTTTTAAATGTTGAGGAAGAAAGGGAGGCGGTAATTTCATGCACTGGCCAGGGAGGTATACCATCTTTTAGGAGTGAAGAAGAGCAGAATGTAAGTGTGGTGGAGGTACGTGAGGCATTACGTAGAATGAAAGGGGGTAAAGCAGCTGGAACTGATGGGATCATGACAGAAATGTTAAAAGCAGGGGATTATATAGTGTTGGAGTGGTTGGTACTTTTGTTTAATAAATGTATGAAAGAGGGGAAAGTACCTAGGGATTGGCGGAGAACATGTATAGTCCCTTTATATAAAGGGAAAAGGGACAAAAGAGATTGTAAAAATTATAGAGGAATAAGTTTACTGAGTATACCAGGAAAAGTATACGGTAGGGTTATAATTGAAAGAATTAGAGGTAAGACAGAATGTAGGATTGCGGATGAGCAGGGAGGCTTCAGAGTGGGTTGGGGATGTGTAGATCAAGTGTTTACATTGAAGCATATATGTGAACAGTATTTAGATAAAGGTAGGGAAGTTTTTATTGCATTTATGGATTTAGAAAAGGCATATGATAGAGTGGATAGAGGAGCAATGTGGCAGATGTTGCAAGTATATGGAATAGGTGGTAAGTTACTAAATGCTGTAAAGAGCTTTTATGAGGATAGTGAGGCTCAGGTTAGGGTATGTAGAAGAGAGGGAGAATACTTCCCGGTAAAAGTAGGTCTTAGACAGGGATGTGTAATGTCACCATGGTTGTTTAATATATTTATAGATGGGGTTATATAAGAAGTAAATGCTAAGGTGTTCGGGAGAGGGGTGGGATTAAATTATGGGGAATCAAATTCAAAATGGGAATTGACACAGTTACTTTTTGCTGATGATACTGTGCTTATGGGAGATTCTAAAGAAAAATTGCAAAGGTTAGTGGATGAGTTTGAGAATGTGTGTAAAGGTAGAAAGTTGAAAGTGAACATAGAAAAGAGTAAGGTGATGAGGGTATCAAATGATTTAGATAAAGAAAAATTGGATATCAAATTGGGGAGGAGGAGTATGGAAGAAGTGAATGTTTTCAGATACTTGGGAGTTGACGTGTCGGCGGATGGATTTATGAAGGATGAGGTTAATCATAGAATTGATGAGGGAAAAAAGGTGAGTGGTGCGCTGAGGTATATGTGGAGTCAAAAAACGTTATCTATGGAAGCAAAGAAGGGAATGCATGAAAGTATAGTAGTACCAACACTCTTATATGGATGTGAAGCTTGGGTGGTAAATGCAGCAGCGAGGAGACGGTTGGAGGCAGTGGAGATGTCCTGTCTAAGGGCAATGTGTGGTGTAAATATTATGCAGAAAATTCGGAGTGTGGAAATTAGGAGAAGGTGTGGAGTTAATAAAAGCATTAGTCAGAGGGCAGAAGAGGGGTTGTTGAGGTGGTTTGGTCATTTAGAGAGAATGGATCAAAGTAGAATGACATGGAATGTATGTGTAGTGTGACCTAAGTGTGAGTAGAAGTAGCAAGACATACCTGAAATCTTGCATGTTCATGAGACAGAAAAATGGACACCAGCAATCCTACCATCATGTAAAACAATTACAGGCTTTCATTTTACACTCACTTGGCAGGACGGTCTACCAACCTACTACCTAGATTAAGACGAATATATCGGGAATTATATCTACAGCTTGTCTTATCTGTTGCAAACAAATTTAAGATATTTGCTTAATATGTCTGGTATCTTATTTTCATTAAGATTACTTGACATATTACTTAGGTGTTTTACACTATCTCTGTATTCCTCAGTAAGTGGACACTCAAGTACATAGTGTTTAAAAAAGTGACTAAGGTTGACCACATATGTGAGTCCATTCTTAGTTTTTGTTATTAAATACTTTTACATGATTTGTTTTATAAAAAAATATATTGTTTAACGACACGTTAAACCTTCTCTTGTGTATTGAATAGTTTTACATAAATTGTCTTGAACTAAATGATGCATTGTTCATTTATAAGCTAAGACATGGTAGAAAACTTTGTCAAAGTAAAGGGAAAATTCTCTTATGTGATTCAAATTTAAAGGTGAGCTGTGTGTCAGTGAGCTTGTTGCCATCACATGATGACACAGGTGACTATTTATGAATGTAATACTCACACAACTGACCCTTGTCTCTGGTGCCACAGGAAAACAGCTTCGAGCAACTATGCATCAACTACGCCAACGAGAAGCTGCAGTTTCACTTCAATAAACACATCTTCAAGTTAGAGCAGCAGGAGTACGCTAAGGAGAAGATAGAATGGCAGAACATTGACTTTCAGGTGGGCTGCCACTCACAACATTGACTCTAGTTTTTAACTAATTAGAGATTTTTTTTATGTACGTATTTTTTTTTATTTATTGCCAATGTATTTTCCTTATTTAAAGATAAACAAAGGTTAAAAATCTTAGTTATGTTGATCTCTACGTTTTACTATTTTAGCAAATAAATTTTAGAAAAATCAATGTATAGATGGAGCAACCAGAATGATGCATATGTGTGTGTTGCTAATTTCAGTAAATTCAATGTATTAAATGGTCTTCGCTCCCCTCCCAAAATTAGCTGCTTCAACTCTCCTCCAAGCATTTTTACTTTATTTCACTTTTTTATCCTCTCTATATTCAGTTCTCCTTCCTTTCCTTTCCCTACACCGAGGTTACCAACTAAACGTACCTTCTATAATAATAATGATATCTTTATTTCTACAAGTACATGTACAAGGTCTGCCTAGCAGACATCAATGACTTACTACTATATAGAAAGTCCCTTGCTATGCAAAACATTTCAGGCAAATTTTGTCAATTTTGTCCCAGGATGCGACCCACACCAGTCGACTAACACCCAGGTACCTATTTTATTGATGGGTGAACAGGGACAGAAGGTGTCTTATGGAAACACATCCTAATGTTTTCCAGCCCTACCGGGGGATCTACCCCCTGACTTCAGAGTTTGAGCTGAGTGCGCTAGCGATCGATCTATGGGTCTACTGTGCTAATCTTCCCTCACTTCTCACCAGGACAACCTGCCGGTGATCGAGCTGGTGGCCCGCAAGCCTGTAGGTATTCTTCACCTGCTGGACGACGAGAGTAACTTTCCCAAGGCCACTGACCACTCCTTCCTCGAGAAGTGTCACTACAACCATGCACTCAACGAGCTCTACTCCAGGTGAGGCATTCTTTCCCACCCCTTCCCCCTTCTCTCCCTTCACACGTCCCTTGATGCTGGTGAGGGGAGTTTGATCCTATGAAGTGGAGCTCTTCCTTTACTCGTATCAGGTCTGATTTCTTCCCATTTCCCAGGTTCTGTATGACCCCTGTGGGTTTAGGGCTTCCCATGAGTATGAAAATAATCTCAAGACACAACATAACTTGGGTAATTAATTTAACTAAATTTTGTTCTTCGAGTCACATAAGATATCATTTGTGGTGGTAAACCTTGTGTATTCCACCAGTCACCATACTTACACTTAGAATACAAATAACTCGCACATAGGAGAATGAAACTGCCTTTAACAGTACTCGACCGTCTGTCGTTCTACCGTCCCACCCCCTCTCGTATAAATATATACTGGCTCCCTTCTCATATATGTGTGTGACTAGTTATTGGTCCAAGTCGGACCGAAACGTCGTCATAAGTTTCAGTCTCCTATTTGCGGGTTATTTGTGTATTGTTCCAGTCATGGTATTGTGTCTCTTTTATTCTTTACTTAGACTTAGTGAGTGTTACGAGATAAGAAAAATTATTGGTTACTTCCTCTTATTTGGTATCACCAGAGAAGTGCTTTTAAAGGGTTTTCTTAAAAAAAATTCTTCACTTGAATTTTTTGGTATAACTTTAGAATGCTTCATTGATCACTTTCAAATTTTCAACACTGTGGTGTACTGTAAGTACGGAAATGTTCAAGAAACTATTGGCACACACAGATGCCCTCGGGTCACTTTTATAGAGACCATTTCCAGTTCTGATTTCAGTGTAATAACTAAGAAGACTGATCTGCTTCAAGCTTTCAACACTGATGTATCCTACTTAGAAGTTTGGAATTGTTAGTAGAGTGTGTAGGTGTTAACTTGCCAGTTTTTTTTTCTAAAATGGGATGGTATTTTTTTTTCCGTGACATTACTTAAGTATAACTTGAGTATAACTCTTCTGAATGACTTCAGTCTTGAATTGCTGATGCATCTAATGAATATGATGATAGCTTTTGGATTTAGGCTGTGTAGATGCAACTTTGCCAGTTTTATAACATGTTAATATATTGTTTTATTTGTGCGACAACTGGAGAACTCCTCTTCAAACTTTCAGCGTTAGTGTGTGTTATTTAGAGGCGCCAGGACAGTGTTCATGATTATGACAACATGAGCAAGAAAGGGGACTGGGCTTGTGCAATACCTTTCTTAGATTACATAGCAAGCAGAACAAATCTTCTTTCCAAATATCTTAAAAATCAAAGCTGTCTCCATTTCCCCATATTTTTCATTCTCATCTTCCGTTTTGTTTACATTTCGCGCACAGACCGAGGATGTCCTCCATGGAGTTCGGCATCAAGCACTACGCTGGGCAGGTTTGGTACAGTGTTGAGGGCTTCCTCGACAAGAACAGAGATACACTCCGAAATGATGTTGTTGAGCTCCTCATCTCCTCTAAACATGCCGTGAGTCCCTCCTGTGGCTTTTCTTCAATTACTATTGCATTAGTTAATATAGTGTTCGATATGTTCAGTTTGATCATTTATGTTATTTTAAAGTATAACCACTGGCAATGTTTGCACAATATAACTCTTGAAAATACATTCACACAGTACATCCATTGATTATGTGCTTAAACAACATAACTGTTGACGGTAAATAAAATAATATAAATGTTGACGAAATGCTCCAATTACAGTCATATATAATGTGCCCAAACAGTATAACTGCCACTCTTTCACTGCAGTTGCTACCTCTCTTTCACTGCTGTTGGTGCCTCAAACTGCAGTCTCTTCCTCTTTCACTGCAATTATTGCCTCTTTAATTGCAATTGTTGCCTCTTTAATTGCAATTGTTGCCTATCATTGCAATTGCTGCCTCTCTTTCTCCACAGATGTTGTCAGAGATGTTCTTGGACGTGCGACTGCTGTCTGAGAACAAGACTTTGACCAAAGCCAATGGTCGCTTCGTTACCATGAAACCCAGGACGCCCACCGTCTCCGCCCGTTTCAATGATTCTCTCACCCACCTCATGGATGGCATGGCTAAGTAAGTCTCTTGTATTTAATCAGTAGTTCTTCCTCCTTGTGGTTCCTCTACTTCCTACTGGTTGTTCCTCTACTTCCTACTGGTGGTTCCTCTACTTCCTACTGGTGGTTCCTCTACTTCCTACTGGTGGTTCCTCTACTTCCTACTGGTGGTTCCTCTACTTCCTACTGGTGGTTCCTCCACTTCCTACTTGTGGTTCCTTTCCTTCCTACTTGTGGTTCCTTTCCCTCCTACTGGTGGTTCCTCCACTTCCTTCTGGTGGTTCCTCCACTTCCTTCTGGTGGTTCCTCTACTTCTTCTGGTGGTTCCTCCACTTCTTCTGGTGGTTCCTTTACATCATTCTGGTGGTTCCTCCACTTCTTCTGGTGGTTCCTCTACTTCCTCCTTGTGGTTCCTCCACTTCCTTCTGGTTGTTCCTCTACTTCTGGTTGTTCCTCTACTTCTGGTGGTTCCTCTACTTCCTTCTGGTGGGCCCTCTACTTCCTTCTTGTTGTTCCTCTACTTCCTTCTGGTGGGTCCTCCACTTCCTTCTGGTGGTTCCTCTATTCCTTCTGGTGGTTCCTCTACTTCTGGTGAGTCCTCCACTTCCTTCTGATGGTTCTTCTACTTCCTTGTGGTTCATCCACTTCCTCCTGGTGGTTCCTCTACTTCCTTGTGGTTCGTCCACTTCCTCCTGGTGGTTCCTCCACTTCCTTTTTGCTAGTTTTCCACTTCCTTCTAGTGGTTCCCCTACTTCCTCCTGGTGGTTCCTCCACTTCCTTCTGGTGGGTCCTCCACTTCTTTCTGGTGGTTCCTCCACGTTCTCCTGGTGGTTCCTCTATTTCCTTCTGGTGGTTCCTCTACTTCCTTCTGGTGGTTCCTCTACTTCCTTCTGGTGGTTCCTCCACTCCTTCTGGTAGTTCCTCCACTTCCTCTTGGTGGTTCTGCCACTTCTTCCTGGTGGTTCCTCTACTTCCTCCTGGTGGGTCTGCCATTTCCTCCTGGTGGGTCTGCCACTTCCTCCTCGTGGGTCAGCCACTTCTTCCTGGTGTGTTCACCACTTCCTCCTTGTGATTCCTCCACTTCCTCCTGGTGATTTCTCCACTTCCAGTATAAAAGCCACCTCTGTAATTGTATGAGGAAGCCTGCTGTGCAGGCGAAACGTTTCAGCAGTAAAGATACCCTAGTATTGCACGTGTGTCTTATTCATTAACTTGTCGTTATTGTATACTATTAATAATAAGAAAAACTTTCATTTTTTCATTCTACCATCTCTTTAAAAAGAGACTGGATAAATATACGATGAAAAGGTCTGGGTTTGATTAGTAACTGAAATACTGTAGCAAATTCTTGGGCAGCTCTGGAAAAAAACTTGGATAAATACGTGGGTGGGAATGAGTGGTTTGACAAGGACCTGCCTTGCATGGGCCAGTGAACCTGCTGCAGTGTTCCTCCATTTTTATGCTCTTATGTTGACAGGTGCAACCCCTGGTTCGTGCGTTGCATTAAACCCAACAACGAGAAAGCCCCACTGAAGTTGGACATGCCATGCGTGCTGGAGCAGCTCAGGTACTCTGGCATGCTGGAGACTATAAAGATTCGTCAGCAGGGCTTTCCTGTACGCATGCGCTTCAACCTCTTCGCTGAGCGGTACCGATGCCTCGTACCCGGCCAGGTACCTAGGGTGAGTGGCTCATAAAAGCTGGCGCAAGAAGGGATAGACGCTGGGGCAAGGGAAGACGAGCTTTGGTATGAGGGAGAGCCGTCTCTGATACTAGAGAGGAAAAGTGTGGTGCAAGGAATGGCAGATCCTTGTGCAAGAAATTGCATGCTTTGGTGTGAGGCAACACTGGTGTCACTGAAAACAAATAAATTATTACACACACACACACACACACTATCTCTCTCTCTCTCTCTCTCTCTCTCTACCCGTATATTAAGAGTTAGGATTTTTATGCATTACGTTACCATCCATAATACTTCCCTTTACTTGTACTTCCATTACCATTATATCTGCTGGTCTCTCTTGCCTCCCACAGCTTTCTTCCTTCTCCACATTACATCTTTCACAATACTATATTTTTCACATCTCTTCCTCTTTTTTTTTATTTCTTTTCCTCTTCCCACACTTGGTGCATGACCGGGTGTGTGTGTCGGAGATCGGAGGATCGAACCTTCAGTATTTCACATTTCCTCTCTTCCCTACCTGCCACTCCTCAATCAGTATACTTTATTTCATAATATGTAGTACGTTATAAACGCACAACACACATTACATATATGCAAATAAAATACTACTGCACAATGCATTTCTTAGTTGCTTATCTGCGTTACCGTCCACAGGACTTATACGGGGTGAACAATAAACTAGCCACTTCGGTGGCAAAAATCTAAAATATCTAATCAGCTGCTTATGACTAAATATGCATACTTCGCTGCTACAGGGAGCGCCGTCGAAGGAGATCTGCCGGGTGGTACTTGATCGCATGTCTCGGGGTTCCCGCGGCACCTTCCAGTTGGGTACCACAAAGATCTTCCTGCGGGAGGCGTTGGAGCAGACGCTGGAGCAGGAGAGGTACAAGAGGCTCTCCCACTCCGTCATCACCCTCCAGAGACACGTCCGCGGATACCTAGCTCGCAGGAGGTGAGCAGGAACACTGAAGGTGGTCACGGTAGTCGTAGTAGTAGCTTAATAAAAGTAAGAGTAGGTTGGTTTTCCTGTTGAAGGACTGGCAGAGGGAGATTTAGGTTTTGTATGGTGATATAATCGCCACCATTTTCCACCGTAATTGTTACCATCCAGAATCTTCACTACCACCACCATCACTACCACCCGTGACGCCACCTTATTTCATCTCACTCACCACTGTTACCATCATTCAAATTATCTGTGCTCTCCCTTGCGCAGGTATCGTGCACAGCAGCGCAGCGCAGTCATGATGCAGGCGATGGTGCGCATGTGGCTGGCGCGCCGCCGCTACCGCACCTTGCGCCAGGCGGTGATCAAGGCGCAGGCGCTGGCCAGAGGCAGGAGGACGCGCATACGCTTCATCATGCTCAAGGTCAGGGCTTAAAACAACAGAGTGGGAGTCTTATTTGGGGCTGGAAAGTCTTACTCGGGGCTGGAAAGTATTATTCAGGACTGAAAAGTCTTACTCAGGCCTAGAAAGTCGTACTCGGGACTGGAAAGTCTTACTCAGGACTGGAAAGTCTTACTCAGGACTGGAAAGTCTTACTCAGGACTGAAAAGTCTTACTCAGGACTGAAAAGTCTTACTCAGGACTGAAAAGTCTTACTCAGGACTGAAAAGTCTTACTCAGGACTGAAAAGTCTTACTCAGGACTGAAAAGTCTTACTCAGGACTGAAAAGTCTTACTCAGGACTGAAAAGTCTTACTCGGGAATATCTTTTTTCACCGTTTCTGGTGTTTTATAAACTATGCCACTTAAGACAACCCCATCTATTGTCTATCATTCACCTGTCCAGTACCATCCTCGCAACACATCCACTTGTTCCCTCCACCATGATCCACCCTCCGAACTCCCTCCTGTCTTCCATCACCGAATTCACTATTCCCATCACTCTAGACTATGCTCATCATTCCCTAACCAAAATCCACTTCGTTTTCCCAGACTCCGGTCACCGTTTCCCCATGCAACATTCACGTTCCCTCACACTGTGTTCACCGTTCCTCAGACTCCACTCGCTGTTTCCCCAGACTCCCCTCACTGTTTCCCCAGACTCCCCTCACTGTTTCCCCAGACTCCCCTCACTGTTTCCCCAGACTCCACTCACTGTTTCCCCAGACTCCACTCACTGTTTCCCCAGACTCCACTCACTGTTTCCCCAGACTCCACTCACTGTTTCCCCAGACTCCACTCACTGTTTCCCCAGACTCCACTTACTGTTTCCTCAGACTCCACTCACTGTTTTCCCAGACTCCACTCACTGTTTTCTCAGACTCTACTCACTGTTTTCCCAGACTCCACTCACTGTTTTCCCAGACTCTACTCACTGTTTCCCCAGACTCCACTCACTGTTTCTGTGTGCACCTTCAGGAAGAGATGGCCAGACGAAAGAAAGCGGAGGAACTAGCCAAGCAGAGGGCAGAGAGGGAGGCGCGCCAGAACCAGGCTGAGCAAGAGAGAGTCCAGCGCTCCGTGGCGGGGGTGAACCACCTTGAGATCCCAGCCGAACTGGCCTTTATACTCTCCAAAATCAACGGCAAGTGCCCAACAAAAAATTCCCATTTTCCTTCTCCCACTGCTCCTCTCTGTTTCCTCCCTTTCCCTACTTCCCGTTTACAGTCACCCTGTTTCTACATTACCTGGAGTTTACCTGGAGAGGGTTTCGGGGATCAACGCTCCCGCGGCCCGGTCTGAGACCAGGCCTCATGGGGGATCAGGGTCTGATCAACCAGAATGCATGCTCTTAGTACGGTGTTTAAAAGTCAATATTCTGGACCATAGCTAATTTTATTTTCCTTAAAAGTTTTTAAGATTACAAAATAAACACTTGGATACATAAAATTTACCTGAGAGTAACATTCCCGTGCCATTCCTGGGTACTTAATGTTTGGTCCAACCAATCAGCTGAAGAAACACCCAACAAGATTTGGCCAGTAGTATTGATCTGTAGTAAGCGTTAGAGATTACCTTTTATGTGCCAGTGATGACCACATAATTATGTATAGTGTTTATAGTCAGCTATTAGTGCCCTATCAGCCGGGCTGTGGTTTGTACGTTGAATTAAGTGCGACCTGCAGTAACAGCCTGGTTGATCAGGCCATGATCCACCGGGAAGCCTGGTCAAGGACTGGGCCGCGGGGGCGTTGGCCCCTGGAACACCCTTCAGGTAGACATACTAGTATTGTTGGATACACATGGATAGGATTCAAGGGGACCACAGTAATGTTGCAATTTATTTTCTTTTACTTTGTACATGCAAAAAATAAAGTGTCACAACACTGTGGCTGGAACAATTCACCAAAAACCCACACTTAGGAAAGGAACTTTATGACGACGTTTCGGCCCGTCCTGGATCAGTGTCAAAATTACAACCGACTCGAGGAAAACAGAGAAGGCCTGAAGACAATACGGTAGGGTGAAGGGTTAAAAAGGTGTTGTAGTTGTAGTAGTAGGAGGTAGTGGTGGTGGTGAGGGACGTAAAATTAGCGGCAGCAGTGTAAAGGTAGCAGAAGGGGTCATAGCAGTAACAGTAGTGTTAGTAAGTACGTTAGTAGTAGTTGCAGTAGTAAAAGTACAAAAGAACAAAGTACCAGAAGAGCCTTCTCAAGTTGTGACTTGACAGTAGTCCAGCACGGACAGAAACGTTGTCATAAGGTTCCTCTCCTGAAGGTTTGTTTTTTATAAACTATGCATGCAAAGTCCACCGATATCATTGTTGGTCACATTATAGCTCGTATTCTTGAGGATCTACATAAAGTCTAAGAAATTACTAACGTATGCAGTGTATAAACCTTAATTGCGGTAATTTGCGGGATGCAGCCCTAATTAAGCAATTCGTGGACAACACAGCCACCCTTTTTCTGCAGTAGAGCTATCAACTAATTATAATTATTGATTTCATCCATTTCTGAGACATGGATGAGTTCATCAAAGTTTTCAATTTGAAAATCTTGATAAATTTCTTTATCCATATCTGTGGCTCCTACCTTGATACAGTCGTCATTGATAAAGAAAAATACACTGGTTTAGCACTTCCCCATCAATATATGTGAAGACATAGAAAACTTAGATATGAAGGTTCATTAGATCACAGTGTTCTCTCTGCTACACTGAACTTCCAGTATAATGGGACGTATAAGCTCTTACAACCTCTCTGTGAAAAAAGGAAACCTGGTCAACCACTGAATGGGATGTCTTGTTCCAGGGTGGTATTAAAAACTGTGTGTGTGTGAGGATAGAGTTGAACCTAAAGGTTCAATACTGAACCCACTGAAACAAATAAGTGATCTTCGTTGATTATCCTCAAATTGGCAATCTTTTTTGTTTGGTGGCTGTTATGAGGCCACTAGTGAATGAAGTAGTTGATGAAATAGATGATCTAGCTCAAGATCTTGCTTGTTTTCCCAAAGGCTTCCTGATATTCCTCATTCCAAGTTCGTACGGGAATGTGCTCCACCGCTCGGATTTCTCTCAGATACAAATGAACTCTTCAAATCCCTGTTTATGTCCCTGGTACTTAAACATCGACACTGTCTAGGCGTCAGCCTACAGCAGCCAGGTCAGATGTGCACATTCCTATGACCAAACATTTGTATCCTTCAGAGCTTATCTTCTTTATACATTTATTAGCCAGATGTGGCCTGGCATTATTTTTACCTATATTAGATTACCCCCTAATACTGAGTCACCTTAAGCTGGTGCTGTGGTTTGAGCAGCTTAACTTAGGAACCCAGTACCTTCCCTCCCTCCTTCCTTTATTTGCCTTGTGTAGATGGGATTTTTCCCCATTCATTAAATTTTGTTTCGGGTGATTATGTTCTCTTATCAGTTGGAGTGGTGAGGTGCTCTGCAACACTCGCAGTGGCTTGGAAATTATGGTGGCCCATTGGATGGTACATCCAGCGGCTGTCTTATGACGAAAGTATTACTGGAAATCACTTGTGGATCCAGAACTTGTGACTCAAAGTGTACTACTCTAGGCGTTGTAAGTGGTTCACCTTCGTCCATTACTACCTGAAATACTCAAATACTCTTAGTGAGGCACCCACTGGTGTACAGTGTGAGGATTAGTAACATTACAGTTTCTTTCTTATTGGCCAACCAGTAGTCTTTTTTTTATTTCTGCACTCCTGCTCTGCTCTCTTCATATCTTCCACATTAATTAACGTTTGTGTGTACAGGTATTCCCCAGGTTTATCTGTGGAAACGGCTCCTGACAACACCTGAAGAGACATGATTTATGACAGCGACTCAGGGCCAAATTCGGCATAGTAACTGGGTGTTGCTGCTTCTGGCCCTGATATTTACCTGTTTTGGAGGGCTACTTTATAGATATTCTAGCGGTGAGCTCTCTTTCAGTAATGTTGATAAGAATGTTGATGTTAAATCTGTTCAGTCTTGTTTTGTAGGTTGTTTCCTTCCGACATGACCAGCTTTTTTGGTTGTGAATTATTTATTTCTGTAGCATCAAGTGCTGCAGTTCAGAGTTCCAGGCCTGAAGGTTTACCTGCCCATTGCGAAGAACACTAAGAAACCTTGTAATCTGTTGTCTGGGATAAGGAAATCATGCACCTGGTCAGCCCGCCTGCCACGGAACAGGGAAAGTAGTCTGTTGTGTACTGAGGCACCTCTCTCGTGCCTTCCATGGGGTATTTTCAAATGTATTTGAACAAATGTGGTGTTTCCCCACAGTTGACCTTTGTGGTTCTGGCTAGACCCAAAGCCAGGCCGGGACCCAGAAAAATACAAATTACCGATCAAACTCTCAGACGATCTACATCTCCAGGTTGGTAAAGATGTTGAATATTCATCTGAACTGGTACTTGAAGATGAAAGCCTGCGTCTCTTCGGTGCAGTTTGGTTGCCTAAAGCTCCGGCTCACAACTGACTTCTTGGTTCTACTAGTTTGTGACATCCTGAATGTTATTTCAAGATAACGTCATATTTGACAGTTTTCTTTGACCTCCACAACGTGGAGGTTTTGCATTCACCATCTCCAATAACTGTGACTTTAGAACCAATTGTTCAGATTTCTCCAACAGTTTCTAACAGGTTATTGAAGGCGAGGGTCCGTGCTACTCTCGGGAGTTTTCCCTACAACATGGAGTCCCGCAGGGCAGCGTTTTGAGGACCACATGTTGTATATAGTAGTACCCATGAAAAGTATAGTCAGTGTTGTCACTGATGGAGTCGAGGCTTCTTTGCATGAGGATGATCTTGCAGTGTACTGCTCAGCATTTCTTCAAGTGACTTGTCGACGGCTTTAGGTGGCAGTGGACAACATCACGGAGTCGTCTGCAACTATTGGCTACTGTTTTTCCCAGTCATAGATTAGCCTGCTCCCCATTCTTCCTATGAGCTGTAGGGGACATTTTCAGAATCTTTGAGCAGGGCCTTATATGGACCTCAGATATAAAGAAGCTCAAAGCGGGCGCTAAGCATTCTGAAGGTGCTTTCCCAGCATATCTGGGGGGTGAGGGAGATCAACGGACCATGCTTTCCCTCCCTGTATGGAGACGTGTCATTCCAGACTGTTATGGCTGCCAGATTTATTGTACAGTAAAGATGTCTAGCTTTTTCCTGAGGTAGGATGTGCTGTTATATTTCCTGATCATGTTTTTAAAGGGCGATCGCAACAGTCGACTAGTGTTCTACAACAGAATTATTTACAATTCTCAATGTAATTATCCATATTGCTACAATGTCCTTATCTGTTGTATTCAGCGTTAGTTTTATCTCATCTTCAGTGTATTATAAAATTCATGTTTTGCTTGGTTCCTTTACTCACTCATGCTCGGAAAAAGGAAGCTGCTGATTAATCTACAGTTTGTGGCCTCAATCCAATATTCCACTTCGGCATTACCAGTCTTGACCCACAATCTTGAAAGACCTCGGACCTGACCCCTGATCGTTTGTCTGACCCCAGATCGCTGGTCAAATTTTTGACTCGTAAGCTTTTTTTTTTTTTTTTTTTTTTTTTTATCCACACTTGAGCTGCTGATCGTTCTCACTTCATCGGAGACAGTTGTGGGAAATGATTGTCTCAACTATACATCGGTCACAGCAGACTCACCTACGATTATCTCATGGCTGGGCACCATAACTTGATACATCTTCTTGTCTCTCAAGATATACGCAGAGTTCATTTTCAATCTGCTTTGACGCGTACTCTGCCCGTCTCCCAGGGAAGCGCTGAGTAGGCATGTGTGAATTTGACTTTCTTGAATAATAATAATAATAATTTGTAGAATACTTGTAGGAATTTCATCCTTAATCCTTGAATACTGTTTAGAGTGGAGAATGAGAGTGGCGAGTCAGAGTGAGAGGAGAATGAGTGCATGTTTGTAAAAACAAGACAAACAGGTGACTGGACAGTTTATTCTCTCGTGTAAATTCATATTTATTAAATGTATTATGGGCATCTTGATGAACAGCTGACAGTACGAGAGTAGCACCTGTGTGTTAACATTCACCTTGGTGTACGTATACAAGTGTACTTAGGTGTACTTACTAAAGTGTGCTCAACTAGATATACTCTCTGAGGTGAGGAGTCCGTGATGTCTGCGGCCTAAGGTTGCGTGTTCCTACGGGCACTCAAGTATGGCATCATGGTCATACCAGACTACTCACTGTTTCGTCAGTTTGATGGTATTGTGGTGTAGAGGTAGGATGTGTGTGTGTGTGCTCGCTTATTTGTGGTTGTAGGGGCTGAGTCACAGCTCCTGGCCCCGCCTTTTCGCTGGTCGCTACTAGGTCCACTCTTTCCTTGTGTGTACTCGCTTAATTGTGGTTGCAGAGGTCGATTAATAGCTCCTGGCCCTGTGTGTGTACATATGTGTACACCGTCCTCTCTTTCTGCCCTTTTACTAGATACTCACTCAGAGCAAACATTCTCTTTGTATTAGTAAAACATCGTTGAGTTAGCATTATTTAACAAGTTCTTCTTTCAAGCTCAGTGTGTTATGCCTCCTCCATCGAGCTTAATAACTCGCAGCTTATAAATAATCAACAGCTTGGGAAATACCTACCCACTGTGGTTGTTCAGGTTCAGCTTAAAAACATCAATGACTACCAGACAACTTTATACGCTCCCTGGAGCATAATGACTTCTTTATAACTGTATTTGACGCTATGACTCGTTACATTTGTTCTTTTTTGTCTAAATTATAACTTGTTTACATGGTTCTAGCTGCGTATAATTACTTCTCTTCAGTTTTATATTTACCGGAGCATTTTTTTTTTGGGGGGGGGGGAGAGTTTCTGGAAGTGACGTTGTTTCGTGGTTATACAGTCATGCATCGCTTAACGACGGGGATACGTCCTGAGAAATGTGTCGTTAGATGATTTCGTCGTTGTGCGAACCTTATGGAGTGTAATTACACAAACCTAGATAGTATAGCCTGCTACACACCTAGGCTATATGGTATAGCCTATTGTTCCTAGTCTATAAACCTATACATCATGCTACTGTCCTGAATACTGCAGGAAGTTGTTTTATTTTTCAAGTACAAGGGAAAATAATGCTATCAAGAGAGGCAGTAAATACGAGAAATACGAGGCTGCTGCCAGCGTAACACCCCATACTGTTTTACAGTATTGTTTTATAAGCAGAAAAAGCACTCGAGAATAACGATAAAAAGTACATTATAGTAAATACATAAACCAGTAACATAGTTGTTTATTTTCATTATCAAGAATTATGTACTGTAAATAATTGTACGTGCTATATTTTTATACAGTTGGCAGCGCAAGGTGGTAACCATCGTATATGCTGTCCGTCGTTGACCGAAACGTCGTTATTTACGGCGCATGACTGTATAGTTTACTGGAGTGAGAGCCAGTTTATATTTTCTGTTTACTGTTTTTTTTTTATTATTACCGGGTATGTAACTTATTAACATATGCATTTTTGAGGGTGAATGCCCTTTAGTTGGCTAAGGAGCCGACTAAAGGATCGTCAAATTCACTGGGATGCTTCTAGCATCATTGACAGTGCAGCTGTACATGATTGAATCTATTTACATCAGTAATATTCCTAACTTGCAACCGTTTCCCTGGAGTGCACACAGGATGCAGCAACTGATTATGGCTTTTAGAAACTAACACCCTCCACTCTATAGCGGTGACCCACAATTCACCTACTCTCGTTGGGTAGGTGACATGTGACCTCATCATGTCATTGTAACAGCAGCCGCCATTTGATTCTCTACACTTACTCTACAGAAGAGGGTCTCGAGAGTAAGGACGAAATACTCAGTTTTCTTGATGGACTTGTATTACTCTTCCTCTCTCTC
This sequence comes from Cherax quadricarinatus, assembly GCF_038502225.1. Lineage (NCBI taxonomy): Eukaryota > Metazoa > Arthropoda > Malacostraca > Decapoda > Parastacidae > Cherax > Cherax quadricarinatus. Next base: position 10,565,465 of record NC_091342.1, read on the forward strand.
GTTCTGTTTATATATATATATATATATATATATATATATATATATATATATATATATATATATATATATATATATATATATATATATGTCGTGCTGAATAGACAGAACTTTCGATCTTGGCTTAAATAGCAACGCTCATCTTGCCATATAGGACAAGCGAAAATTTGTGTATGCAGTAATTTCGCCAAAATCATTCTGAAGCTAACGAAAAAAATATATTTCGCTGTGTTTGTTTAGTATTAAATTACTGTAAACAAATCTAAAATATATTTGGTTGGGTTAGGCTAAAATTAATTGTTCTTGTTATAATAAGGTTAGGTAAGTTTTCTAAGATTCTTTTGGAGCAAAATTAAAAATTTTTGCATTAACATTAATTTTAAATGAGTTCTTGCTAATTGACCAGTTTTACATATTCGGCACGATATATATATATATATATATATATATATATATATATATATATATATATATATATATATATATATATATATATATATATATATATTTAATTTTTTTTTAACAAGTTGGCCGTCTCCCACCGAGGCAGGGTGACCCAAAAAAGAAAGAAAATCCCCAAAAAGAAAATACTTTCATCATTCAACACTTTCACCACACTCACACATAATCACTGTTTTTGCAGAGGTGCTCAGAATACAACAGTTTAGAAGCATATACATATAAAGATACACAACATATCCCTCCAAACTGCCAATATCCCAAACCCCTCCTTTAAAGTGCAGGCATTGTACTTCCCATTTCCAGGACTCAAGTCCGACTATATGAAAACCGGTTTCCCTGAATCCCTTCACTAAATATTACCCTGCTCACACTCCAACAGATCGTCAGGTCTCAAGTACCATTCGTCTCCATTCACTCCTAACATGCTCACACACGCTTGCTGGAAGTCCAAGCCCCTTTCCCACAAAACCTCCTTTACCCCCTCTCTCCAACCCTTTCGAGGACGACCCCTACCTCGTCTTCCTTCCCCTATAGATTTATATGCTTTCCATGTCATTCTACTTTGATCCATTCTCTCTAACTGACCAAACCACCTCAACAACCCCTCGTCTGCCCTCTGACTAATACTTTTATTAACTCCACACCTTTTCCTAATTTCCACACTCCGAATTTTCTGCATAATATTTACACCACACATTGCCCTTAGACAGGACATCTCCACTGCCTCCAACCATCTCCTCGCTGCTGCATTTACCACCCAAGCTTCACACCCATATAAGAGTGTTGGTACTACTATACTTTCATACATTCCCTTCTTTGCCTCCATAGATAACGTTTTTTGACTCCACATATACCTCAATGCACCACTCACCTTTTTTCCCTCATCAATTCTATGATTAACCTCATCCTTCATAAATCCATCCGCCGACACGTCAACTCCCAAGTATCTGAAAACATTCACTTCTTCCATACTCCTCCTCCCCAATTTGATATCCAATTTTTCTTTATCTAAATCATTTGATACCCTCATCACCTTACTCTTTTCTATGTTCACTTTCAACTTTCTACCTTTACACACATTCCCAAACTCATCCACTAACCTTTGCAATTTTTCTTTAGAATCTCCCATAAGCACAGTATCATCAGCAAAAAGTAACTGTGTTAATTCCCATTTTGAATTTGATTCCCCATAATTTAATCCCACCCCTCTCCCGAACACCCTAGCATTTACTTCTTTTACAACCCCATCTATAAATATATTAAACAACCATGGTGACATAACACATCCCTGTCTAAGACCTACTTTTACCGGGAAGAAGTCTCCCTCTCTTCTACACACCCTAACCTGAGCCTCACTATCCTCATAAAAACTCTTTACAGCATTTAGTAACTTACCACCTATTCCATATACTTGTAACATCTGCCACATTGCTCCTCTATCCACTCTATCATATGCCTTTTCTAAATCTATAAATGCAATAAAAACTTCCCTACCTTTATCGAAATACTGTTCACATATATGCTTCAATGTAAACACTTGATCTACACATCCCCTACCCACTCTGAAACCTGCTTGCTCATCCGCAATCCTACATTCTGTCTTACCTCTAATTCTTTCAATTATAACCCTACCATACACTTTTCCTGGTATACTCAATAAACTTATTCCTCTATAATTTTTACAATCTCTTTTGTCCCCTTTCCCTTTATATAAAGGGATTATACATGCTCTCCGTCAATCCCTAGGCACCTTCCCCTCTTTCATACATTTATTAAACAAAAGTACCAACCACTCCAACACTATATCATCCCCTGCTTTTAACATTTCTGTCATGATCCCATCAGTTCCAGCTGCTTTACCCCCTTTCATTCTACGTAATGCCTCAAGTACCTCCCCCACACTTACATTCTGCTCTTCTTCACTCCTAAAAGATGGTATACCTCCCTGACCAGTGCATGAAATTACCACCTCCCTTTCTTCCTCAACATATATATATTTATATATATTTATATATATTTATATATATATATATATATATATATATATATATATATATATATATATATATATATATATATATATATGTATTATATATTATGAGGAGGTTAATAACATTATCAAGAGGAGCCTCACAACAGCTGGATGCCCAGCAGTAAGGGAGCCACCCCAACTATGCAGATCTGATGGCAGCCAGAAGCTTCCAGATGGTATCACCCTTCAAGCCTGGACAGATGGGAAGCAGGTGGTGTGGGACTATACATGTGCATCTACCTTGGCTGATACCTATCTCCAATACACCAGGGAGGAAGGAGGGGCAGCTGCCAGCTTCAGGGAGTCCCAAAAGTCTAGAAAATATGGAGAACTTGCCCATCATTATATGTTTGTTCCCATAGGCTCAGAGACCCTTGGCTCATGGGAAAAAGAGTGCATCTAAATTCCTTAAGGAGCTGGGGAAAAAGACTCATCAGGGTAACTAGGGATCCCAGGACAGCTAGTTTTCTGTTCCAGCGGCTCAGTGCGGCTGTTCAAAGGGGTAATGCCTGCTGTATTTTGGGCACACGCCCCAGCTCTGAGGAGCTGGATGAGATTTTCGCCTTATAATCGGTGGTACACACGTAACAACATGTACCTTATATGCCACCTTTATATCAACAATGTATCTCTTAAATCTTCTGTACCATATTATGTAATAAAATATTCCTATTGGTTAAAAAATAGTATATTAAAAGATGTAGTGGTAGGGGAAGTGGAATATTCAAACGGCTTCAGGAAGAAATCCAAATATTCTTCCTTGAAGCTTTTTTATCCACTTCTCCGAGGCTGAGAGTCCCACAATTTACACCAGAGGTGGACCCCATAAAAATATTATATATATTTTTTTTTATTTTTTATTATCACACTGGCCGATTCCCACCAAGGCAGGGTGGCCCGAAAAAGAAAAACTTTCACCATCATTCACTCCATCACTGTTTTGCGAGAAGGGTGCTTTACACTACAGTTTTTTAAAGTAACATTAACACCCCTCCTATATATATTATATATATATATATATATATATATATATATATATATATATATATATATATATATATATATATATATATATATATAATGTATTATGTATATATATATATATATATATATATATATATATATATATATACATATATATATATATATATATATATATATATATATATATATATATATATATATATATATATATATATAATACATATATATATATATATATATATATATATATATATATATATATATATATATATATATATATATATATATATATATATATATATATATATATATATATATATATATATATATATATATATATAATTATAATGAGAGAAATCATGTAGCAGTAGAGTGTGCGCGTGAACTGAAGAATATAAGCATTTTTTTTTCTTTTTACATTTATTGTGATGCGTGTTGACGTTGTGGTAGCACCATTTACTGTGGTGTGCATGAAGGTGTCGAGGCAGAGGTAGCACTTGTCAGGTTGAACCACCAGCTGCGCTCCTCTCAGGGAGAGAAAGTCACCTCTCAACATATTTTTTACATCACTTTTGTAGCCGCTGTTTTTTTTTATACTTTAATTTTTTCTTATATCTTGGTTTTGTTATCTTTTCTTCTAGGTAAGAAAATACTGTTGTGTTGAAATGTGCTGACTAATGTTAATAGGTCGTGAATGTGGCAGTGGTCATTATCTCTAAAATTAAATGTGTGTGTATGTATACCTGCAGTATACCTGGAGAGGGTTTCGGGTGTCAACGCCCCCGCGGCCCGGTCTGAGACCAGGCCTCGTGGTGTATCAGGGTCTGATCAATCAGGCTGTTACTGCTGGCCGCACGCAATTTGACGTACGAACTACAGCCTAGCTGGTCAGTGCCTTCTTGAAGACAACCAGGGGTCTATTGGTAATCCCCCTTATGTATGCTGGGCGGAAGTTGAACAGTCTTGGGCCCCTGACACTTATTGTGTTGTCTCTGTGTACTCGTGGCGCCCCTGCTTTTCACTGAGGGAATGTTTCATCTCCTGCTGAGTCTTTTGCTTTCATAGGGAGTGATTTTCGTGTGCACATTTGGTACTAAACCCTCTAGGATTTTCCAAGTGTATATTATCATGTATCTCTCTCGTCTGCGTTCCAGGGAATACAAATCAAGGTACTTCAACCGTTCCCAGTAATTTAGGTGCTTTATCATTCTTATGTGTGCCGTGAAAGTTCTTTGTACACTCTCCAAGTCTGCAATTTCACCTGCCTTGGAGGGGGGCCGTTAGTGTACAGCAGTATTCCAGCCTAGAGAGAACAAGCAATCTGAAGAGAATCATGGGCTTGGCATCCCTGTTTTTGAAGGCTCTTATTATCCATCCTATCATTTTTCTAGCATATGTGGTAGATACATTGTCTTTGAAGGTGAGATCCTCAGACATTATCACTCCCAGGTCCTTCACATTACTTTTTCGCTCCATTGTATGGTTAGAATTTGTTCTGTACCCTGATAGTTTTAATTTCCTCAAGTTTTCCACGTCTGAGTAGATGAAATTTCTCTTCTTTAAATGAACTTCGTATTGTTTTGAGTGGCGCATTTGAAAATTTGGTTGATGTCCGCCTGGAGTCTTGCGGTGTCTTCGATGGAAGACACTGTCACGGCAGTTCGGGTGTCATCCGCAAAGGAAGACACCGAGCTATGGCTTAAATCTCTGTCTGTCAGATATGAGGATGAGGAAGAGGATGGAAGCAAGTACTGTGCCTTGTGGAACAGAGCTTTTCACCGTAGCTGCCTCACACTTTACTCTTTTTACTATTACTCTTTGTGCTCTGTTTATTAGGAAGTTATAGATCCATCTACCAACTTTTCCTGTTATTCCTTTATCACGCATTTTGTGCGCTATTACACCGTGGTCGCACTTGTCGAAGGCTTTCGCAGAGTGTGTATACTACATCTGCATTTTGTTTATCCTCTATAGCATCCAGGACCTTGTCATAGTGGTCCAGTAGCTGGGACAGGCAGGAGCGACTTTCTCTTAACCTGTGTTACCCTGGGTTGTGTAGTTGATGGGTATCCAGGTTGTTGGCGATCTTGCTAAGGTTTTTATGATATGGGATGTTAGTGCTATCGGTCTCAAGTTCTTTGCAGTTGCTTTGCTGCCGCCTTTGCAGAGTGGAGCTATGTCCTTTTTTTTTTAATGAGTGTGGGATGACCCCTGCGTCCATGCTCCCTCTCCATAGAATGCTGAAGGCACGAGACAGGGGCTTCTTGCAGTTCTTGATGAACACGGAGTTCCACGAGTCTGGGCCTGGGGCAGAGTGCATGAGCATGTCATTTATTGCCTTTGAAACACCATAAAGGTCTTCATTAGCGATGCCGTTCGTGTCCCACAATATCGCCGTCAGCAACATATTGGTATTCTGGGCATTGAGCTCCGCCATGATGAAAGTACTGTCACCTGCCACCAGGGGTCAAAGCGCAGTTCCAAGTACGTCCTCTCTACCCTAGGGTCGAGGGTCGAGAGGCGAATGGCTGCTAGAATATTATTTGCTACACTCCTCTATTTTAGATGTTTCAAGTTGAAATCTTCCAGTAGTAAGATGTTTGGGGCAGGAGTTGGGAGATTTTCCAGTGTGGTAAATTTTCAAAAGCTGTTCCTGGAATTGCTGGGAAGTTGCATCCGGAGGCTCGTATACAACCACAATGAAAAGGTTTTGGTTTTCAGTCTTTACTGCCAAAACTTCAACTACATAATTTGAGGTGTTTAGTAGTTCTGAGCAAATGAGCGACTCTGTGACGTACAGTCCAACCCCATTTTGTTGCCTGTTTAGTCTATCGCATCTGAATAGGTTATAACCTGGGATCCATATTTCGTTGTCAAAATGATCCTTTATGTGGGTCTCTGCGAAAGCTGCAAACATTGCACTTAAGTCTATGAGCAGTCCCTTGATGTAAGGAATTTTGTTTGTTGACGACTTCAGACCCTGTATGTTTGCAAAGATAAATGTAGTTATACTGATAAATTTAGGGGGGTTTTACTTGCTGGCTTTAATATCTGTTGTTCTGGAGTGAAGGACAATGACTCTGGCTCTGCTCCAGAAGCGTTTTCAGTTGGTGTAGGATTTCTGTCATTTCTTTCCAGTTTTTTTTTACCTTCCTGGCACTAAAAAACCTTCTCTAGAGAGGTTATGGCTCCCCTCTTTTGTTTCCCATAGTCTGGCTGATCTGTGTCTTCTTGTCCCCTTTAGATGATGTGACTGGCAGTATACGTTGTAGCATTTTCTTTCATGGAATGACGAGTGACACATTTCGGGGTGAAATAAGTTACAGAAAGGGGAGTTACACCCTCCTGTTATATGAGTGCGGCATTTTTTGGGATGGTCAAAGGTGCATATCCCACCTATTTTTTCCAGATATACCATGCCTGCAGATACCCAAGGCATAGAATTTGCATAGATTGGAATTTTTTTGCTAGGATTTTTTGTGGTTGTGTTCCCTTCTGGTGCGTTTATTTTTCTGTTTCCCCACTACCAACCGCCCCTTTATGGACATCTGTGCTTCCACCAGTTTTTACTGGTAATGTGTCATCACTTTTCCCTGAGGCATCATCCCCTTTTGTTCCATCTCCAGTACCATTGCTACTTTGTACCTCTGTAAATTGAATAATTTTGTCTTTACCTGTTTCATCACCAGGACCACTATCTCCATTTGGTGTGTTGTCCTCCATATATATATATATATATATATATATATATATATATATATATATATATATATATATATATATATATATATATATTATAATATGCAGAACAACCACTATGAAAAAATAGTGAACTTCCAAGCGCTTTCGTCAGTTTTCACATTATCAAAGACATTTTCACAGTTCCTTGATAATGTGAGAAATCACGAAAGCTCTTGGAAGTTCACTATTTTTTTTACAGTGGTTGCTCTGCATATTGTCATATCACCTGTTTACACACACACCCTACACACACACACACACACACACACACACACACACACACACACACACACACACACACACACACACACACACACACACACACACACACACACACACACATACACAGGGAATATTTGTCAGGAAGACAGCAGCGAGTCATGGTACGTGGCGAGGTGTCAGAGTGGGCACCTGTGACCAGCGGGGTCCCACAGGGGTCAGTCCTAGGACCAGTGCTGTTTCTGGTATTTGTGAACGACATGACGGAAGGAATAGACTCTGAGGTGTCCCTGTTTGCAGATGACGTGAAGTTGATGAGAAGAATTCACTCGATCGAAGACCAGGCAGAACTACAAAGGGATCTGGACAGGCTGCAGACCTGGTCCAGCAATTGGCTCCTGGAGTTCAATCCCACCAAGTGCAAAGTCATGAAGATTGGGGAAGGTCAAAGAAAACCGCAGACGGAGTACAGTCTAGGGGGCCAGAGACTACAAACCTCACTCAAGGAAAAAGATCTTGGGGTGAGTATAACACCAGGCACATCTCCTGAAGCGCACATCAACCAAATAACTGCTGCAGCATATGGGCGCCTAGCAAACCTCAGAACAGCATTCCGACATCTTAATAAGGAATCATTCAGGACCCTGTACACCGTGTACGTTAGGCCCATATTAGAGTATGCGGCACCAGTTTGGAACCCACACCTAGCCAAGCACGTAAAGAAACTAGAGAAAGTGCAAAGGTTTGCAACAAGACTAGTCCCAGAGCTAAGAGGTATGTCCTACGAGGAGAGGTTAAGGGAAATCAACCTGACGACACTGGAGGACAGGAGAGATAGGGGGGACATGATAACGACATACAAAATACTGAGAGGAATTGACAATGTGGACAAAGACAGGATGTTCCAGAGATTGGACACAGTAACAAGGGGACACAGTTGGAAGCTGAAGACACAGATGAATCACAGGGATGTTAGGAAGTATTTCTTCAGCCACAGAGTAGTCAGTAAGTGGAATAGTTTGGGAAGTGATGTAGTGGAGGCAGGATCCATACATAGCTTTAAGCAGAGGTATGATAAAGCTCACGGCTCAGGGAGAGTGACCTAGTAGCGATCAGTGAAGAGGCGGGGCCAGGAGCTCGGACTCGACCCCCGCAACCTCAACTAGGTGAGTACAACTAGGTGAGTACACACACACACACACACAAGTGTTGGATGACATACGAACAACTGAGGAGGAGGTGAAGAAGCTCCTAAGTGACCTTGACACCTCAACGGCGATGGGACCGGACATCTCCCCATGGGTTCTTAGAGAAGAAGCAGAGATGCTGTGCGTGCCTCTAACCACAATCTTCAACACATCCCTTGAAACTGGGCAACTACCTGAGAAATGGAAGACAGCTAATGTAGTCCCCATATTTAAGAAAGGAAACAGAAACGAGGCGCTAAACTACAGACCTGTGTCTCTGACATGTATTGTGTGCAAAGTCATGGAGAAGATTTTCAGGAGGAGAGTGGTCGAACACCTGGAAAGGAACAAGATTATAAATGAAAACCAGCATGGGTTCATGGAAGGCAAATCTTGTATCACAAACCTCCTGGAGTTTTATGACAAGGTAACAGAAGTAAGACACGAGAGAGAGGGGTGGGTAGATTGCGTTTTCCTAGACTGCAGGAAGGCCTTTGACACAGTTCCCCACAAGAGATCAGTGCAGAAGCTGGAGGATCAGGCGCACGTAAAAGGGAGGGCACTACAATGGATAAGGGAATACCTGACAGGGAGGCAGCAACGAGTCATGGTACGTGAAGAGGTATCACAGTGGGCGCCTGTTACGAGTGGGGTCCCACAGGGGTCAGTTTTAGGACCAGTGCTATTTTTGATATATGTGAACGACATGATGGAAGGAATAGACTCTGAAGTGTCCCTGTTCGCAGATGATGTGAAGTTGATGAGAAGAATTAAATCGGACGAGGATGAGGCAGGACTGCAAAGAGACCTGGACAGGCTGGACATGTGGTCCAGTAACTGGCTTCTCGAATTCAACCCAGCCAAATGCAAAGTCATGAAGATTGGGGAGGGGCAAAGAAGACCGCAGACAGAGTATAGGCTAGGTGGACAAAGACTACAGACCTCACTCAGGGAGAAAGACCTTGGGGTGACCATAACACCGAGCACATCACCGGAGGCACACATCAACCAAATAACTGCTGCAGCATACGGGCGCCTGGCAAACCTGAGAATAGCGTTCCGATACCTTAATAAGGAATCGTTCAAGACACTGTACACTGTGTATGTTAGGCCCATACTGGAGTATGCAGCACCAGTCTGGAACCCACACCTGGTCAAGCACGTCAAGAAGTTAGAGAAAGTACAAAGGTTTGCAACAAGGCTAGTCCCAGAGCTCAGGGGAATGTCGTACGAGGAAAGGTTAAGGGAAATCGGACTGACGACACTGGAGGACAGAAGGGTCAGGGGAGACATGATAACGACATACAATATACTGTGGGGAATAGACAAGGTGGACAGAGATAGGATGTTCCAGAGAGGGGACACAGGGACAAGGGGTCACAACTGGAAGCTGAAGACTCAGACGAGTCACAGGGACGTTAGGAAGTATTTCTTCAGTCATAGAGTTGTCAGCAAGTGGAATAGTCTAGCAAGTGAAGTAGTGGAGGCAGGAACCATACATAGTTTTAAGAAGAGGTATGATACAGCTCAGGAAGCAGAGGGAGAGAGGACCTAGTAGCGATCAGTGAAGAGGCGGGGCCAGGAGCTGAGTCTCGACCCCTGCAACCACAATTAGGTGAGTACACATACATACACATACAAACACACACACACACACACACACACACACACACACACACACACACACACACACACACACACACACACACACACACACACACACACACACATATATATATATATATATATATAATGTCGTGCCGAATAGGCAGAACTTGCGATCTTGGCTTAAATAGCAACGCTCATCTTGCCATATAGGACAAGCGAAAATTTGTGTATGCAATAATTTCGCCAAAATCATTCTGAACCTAACGAAAAATATATATTTCACTGTGTTTGTTTAGTATTAAATTATTGTAAACAAATCTAAAATATATTTAGTTGGGTTAGGCTAAAATAAATTGCGCTTGTTATAATAAGGTTAGGTAAGTTTTCTAAGTTCCTTTTGGTACAAAATTATAAATTTTTACATCAACATTAATGAAAAAAATATATCTTTAAACGTATAAAAGAAAATTTTAGAAAGGACTTAATTTTAAATGAGTTTTTGCTAATTGGCCAGTTTTACATATTCGGCACGACATATATATATGCAATAAGATCACAGTAAACAGGTGATTTTAAAATATGCAAAACAACCACTGTGGAAGAGTAGTGAAATTCCAAGCGCTTTCGTGACTGCTCACATTGTCAAGGAACCAAAATTAGGTGAGTACACACACAATAATATATATATATATATATATATATATATATATATATATATATATATATATATATATATATATATATATATATATATATATATATATATATATATATATATATATATATATATATATATATATATATATATATATATATATATATATATATATATATATATATATATATATATATATATATATATATATATATATATATATATATATATATAATGTCGTGCCGAATATGCAAAACTGGTCAATTAGCAAGAACTCATTTAAAATTAGGCCTTTTCTAAAATTTTCTCTTGTACGTTTAAGGGTACATTTTTTTTCATTAATGTTGATGCAATAATTTGTAATTTTGCACCAAAAGGAACTTAGAAAACTTACCTAACCTTATTATAACAAGCATAATTTATTTTAGCCTAATCCAACTAAATATATTTTCGATTTGTTTACAATAATTTAATACTAAACAAACACAATGAAATATATTTTTTTTCGTTAGGTTCAGAATGATTTTGGCGAAATTATTGCATACACAAATTTTCACTTGTCCTATATGGCAAGATGAGCGTTGCTATTTAAGCCAAGATCGCAAGTTCTGCCTATTCGGCACGACATACATATATATATATATATATATATATATATATATATATATATATATATATATATATATATATATATATATATATATATATATATATATATATAATATATATATATATATTATATATATATTATTGTGTGTGTGTACTCACCTAATTTTGGTTGCAGGCGGCGTCGAGACTCAGTTCCTGGCTGTGTGTGTGTGGGGGGGGGGGGGAGTTGTTTGGCATCTTGTATCTCTTGTTCGCTATTATTGCATATATGAGGCTACATATATACGAGATTATAACTATAAAAGGGTATAACTACATATGAGATTGTAAATACATGCACGTACATACATACGAGATTACTAGGTTAAACTAGAATTTTCTATTATTGGTGAAATGTCAATAACAATATAAATCAACATGATTTAATTATTATATAATGTGTTCACATACCATAACATGGCTGCTATGTTGCCATCTATTGAGGGATTCATGAGTTGCAACATTGTTGTTGGCCAAGCAGGGCCAGTGAGGAGACTAGCTCAGTGTGTCTTGTGGCTACGCGTGGTGGAGTACACTGTGGTTGTGCCAGTGTTGTTAGTAGACAGGCAGGAGTTGGTTCTCCTAGTGGGTGCCGTAGTGGTAGAGCTCACAGCAGGACGATTCTATTGGACTGTCGTTGAAGTTATTAAGTGTTAGGGATATCTGAATCTCACTAGCCCTGTGTTTTGGCCAGTTGGCAAGAAGCGAACTTGTTGCTGCTGCTGCCGCCTCGTAGAGGTAGAAGTGGTGCTATGAAATGGTATTGTGTGAATCTGGTTGGACGTCCACTTCGAGTCATGTGTGTCTGTGTGGCGTGTACACCGCCGCCTACCATCTCAAGGTGGTCCTACTCCACTACCTGGGATATGGTACGTTCTTCTGGTGTGTTTTCTTTTTCTTTTTTAACAAAACTGAGTACCCATGCAGTGTGTTAATACCATATTTATGCTATTTACATTGTTGGAAACAAAAGTCAACCAGGTGTTCTTGTCGTACTCCATAACACAGAATGAATTGCACATACGAGGTAATGAAATCTGCCAACCTCAGAGAAGAGACTTCAACATAGCGATGAGGACAGCATCCCTTGCTCGGGATACATCCAGTTCACTTAAAAGTTTCGTTTGGCAATAACCGCACGAGTTGTAGTGTTACGTCTTGTGTTGCTTCACTTTATGACCATTGTCACCCTTGGTTGCTTCCTGGAATAATGTTCCCAGTGCTTTTTTTGTGGTTTCAGCTGAAAGTCTCGATACACTTTTATATTAGTTGTTTGTAAGAACTGGGTTAATGCTTCAAATATTTTCTGTTTAAATATAAGGAGAAGGTCCCATCTAAAATGTTTTCAGTGGTGTGGGGGATTTTGAAAGTGTCAAGTTAATGTTGAAGATTTTTCTGGCACCCTGATGTCTAAAACATTGGAATGGAAATACTGTATTGTTTCCCGAACATGGCATTGAATACAATTTCGTTTTATATCTGTTTTGTAGCTGTGAGTTTGTTTTGTAAGTGTGAGCCTCTACAGGGAGACTCCTTGATGCTGGTGAAGGGCTCTTGATTTAGGGAATTGGGTCCATGCTCCAATTCCCTGAATTAAGCCTGAATGCCTTCCATCCCCTCCCCCACAGGCACTGTATAATCCCTCCGGGTTTAGCGCTCTTCCATGATAATAATATAGCTGTGAGTTTATATGTTTTGTAGCTTTGTGTGTGTGGGTTCAGCAGCTTCACATATCCTGTATGGGAGAGGGAAGTTGTCGTGCTATGGTGAACATGCTCTGGTTTCTTTTTTTTTTCACTTGTCTTACTCCTGTGTTATGTTTCTTAGCTAGAGATCGGTCATCCACGCTTCGCCTGCTGGAGAAAGCTTCCATTTTTCTACTACACAGTTTGCTTACATGAAAATGGTTACGAGAAAGCAGTGTTTATTATTGAAAGGCTAGAGCAACCGGCGCATAAAAAAGGTATCCGGAGTCGATAGTCTGGCTGGCGAGATGTACTGGCAAGTTTCCCTCCACTTATCGCCTATGTTCGCTTAGTAGTAAATAGGTATTTGGGTGTTAGTGAAAAAAATAATTAAGACATGACTAGCATCCTGTGGTGTTTGCTTTGAAATGATGTGAGGAAGGATAACATCTCTCAGCCTGTAAATTAAACTACGTAATTGCTTGGAGGTAATCTCTCACAAAAATTAAAACAAAATACAGTAGTGATACACCACTCTCCCCTCTATACCCTCCCAGCAGTCTCTTAATCCTCTTCCCAGTCCCCATCACCCCATGCTGTCTTCAACCTAACCAAGTTCAGACATACTCACTGGTCCTAATCAGCAAACACTCCCAGCCATGAGAGATTGTTTAACAAATTTAACTTAATAAGAAGAACATCAACTGGGAGCTAATAAATCGCGAACTTACTGACATACACTGTAAATGAAGACCTGAACCAGTATTTTGAGAGGAGCTCAGTGACAGTAGCAGCACGCTCCAGACACCGCGAAGGGAGAGGTAGTGGTGGCTGGAAAGGAAGAGTCGTTCCCTCTATAGGCCAAGAGGACGATTAACATACCTTGAAGACAACAGACTCTTTGGAGAACGGAAAATAAAGACTTGCTGAAGTAGTGGAAAATGTTGAGCTCAAATTAAATGCTTCATACAGAACCCAGGAAAGAGAGGGAGCAAAAAGTCATAAATGAAATTCAGAGAAATTCAAAATACTTCTCATTTGCAAGATATATAATATACACTTGGAAAATTTTGGAGGAATTGGTCCCAAACTTGAACAAAATAACCACATATGAACACAAGGCTTGGCAGACGGTGCAAGATAACTCCAGCAAACAGCAGGGACACGATGAGCCCACTGAGAGAAAATTAAGTAAAGGTAAAGGGACTACAACTCTTGAACACCCTTCATGCATAAGGGGATTACAAACAAATCCGTCTGTTTCCAAGAGGAACATCGAAGAATTCCTCAAATCAGTTCCGATTAACTGGGCTGTAGTGCATACAGTGACCGTGGACGGCGGACACAGCGGGCACCAATAGCCTGATCGATCAGACCAGCAACTAGGTCGCCTAGTTTGGGACCAGGCTATGGGGGCGATGACCTCCGGAAGCGACTAGAGGTAACTTTCGTACATCTCCTCCCCTTCCCCCCCCCCGAAGGCTCCTCACTCATTATAAGATAACCCCAGAAACTAAACAGCAGCGCAGAAATAGAGGTGAAAGAATTGGAATTTCACACTCGGATGTAGATGGAGTCACCAACGTGACGCAGCTCGCGTGAATAATGAGTAGTGCGATGTTTCCAGAGGGATACCAAATTATGAGAAAATAAAAGTAAAACAGACTAATGGTAACTCAGAGCAATGAGTGGATGGACATGAACAGCCACAGAGCTAACGGCAATCATTGTAATCAGTCGTATCTTAAAAACATCACCATCTAATGAATCACACACTAGTGGTTACTTCTTGCTTCGTTAGTGGCATCACTGAATGCCTTACAATGTGACAGCGCGTGTCAGGCGATTTTTTCCAGAGAAAAATAAAATAGGTGTGGAGGCACTGTTGACCAGTAACCAATGATAGCTAATGAAATCACCACAAAGATGGGACACTTTTAAGTAGTGAAGGGTTGATGCTTTGTTGACTACTGTCTCCCAAATGCAGTCTTTGGACTAAAAGTCAAGCTTTTTTTTTTCTTAATGGTAAGAATATTTGTTCGTTTCATTCGTCTCGTACTAATGCCCACTCTTCTGTTCAGATTAGTCATTACCTCAGGTTCCGAAAACCAGTAAAATAGAACCAAGATTCTATTCCATTATTCCATTCTAATTAGACGCTCAGGCCTGTCATGCAGCCTGCTCTGAGCACTCGAATAATATAACCCCCGATGGGATTAAGTTTTTTTTTCCATGAATAACATAATGCAATGGATTTTTGATGAACTGAAAGCCTGGATACAATTCTAATAGCAGCACGGTCATGACTGGAAGGACAAAGGTAATAGCGGCAGAGGTATATAACCCCTCCCCAACAAAAGGCGACCATGAGCAGAGTTGAGTGAGAATAATAGAACAGTAATTGGTGGAAGCAGAAACAATGAGCACGGTAGACCGAAGCTTAATTTAGGACAATTTTAGCATTGGAAAATAGGCTAGGAGTACTGGGACCACGAAGAGGGACAGAACAGGGAGAATAAATGTATTGGAGGTAACAGTGAAGGAGTTTTGAGTCGGCATGTAAAGGAAACAAAAATGCAAGATGATCATGCAAGCAAGACAAGACCTAGTTTTTACCCTAAGCAAACCTGGCACCGGAAAAAACATGGTATAGACAACATAGTACTGGCAGTTGCTGGGCACTAAGTCTCTAATACCAAGGAGAAAGTGGGTCTGGAGAGAAGACTGGAGGTAGAAAGAAACAGGGAATCCTAATACAAAAGAAGATACTGAAGCTATGATAACTTTTTTGAAGCACACTGGTAGTGTAGCATGGTCATCCAGGACGAGCTATGAGCAGCAGTAGTGGTGTCGTGTGGCATAGCAGACTCGGACAGTCATACTCTGCTCCGTCGTCATTCTTCTACCTTGAAGTAACACGATAGCTGGGGACACACTCACAGGGTTTTCAGATCACGAATCAAAGACGTGGTGCATTATTCAACCACGTCATCCTGAACAAGTGAGAGAGCTCTGATATTTTCAGAAAATAAATATTCAGAAAATAAATACATAAATATTTGCCGAATATCAAACGGATGTGTCTAGTTCAGTGTGCCAAACTGAGGTATGAGGAAATAGTTTTGCAATATCATTTCAAAGGTGGCATTTAGGAGGAAGGAAGTTCAGTGCCTGCACTTTGAAAGTAGGGTAGGGATATTGCGGTTCGGTGAATATACAATGTACCGTAATGTCTGTGTCCTTCTGGAAAGACAACTGGGGTTTGAGTGATGGCTAATGTAATTTTATCATTGGTTTTCCGTATAGTAACGGCCGATAGGTTTAAAAAAAAAATAGGTGATAAAACAGATAACAAGCTGGATACTGCATAATTTCGACCTCAAGCCGAGGTCCTCTTCAGTAGACTGATATTTCACACGTGTGAAGGCAATAACTTTGAGAGAAGGAATGGGTGGAGCGGGAACTCCAACCTGGTGATCACCGGGTAGACGTGATAGCCTCTGCACCAGCTGAATATAACATCTGGCACAAATGCTTCGAGACACTCTTGTAACTAGACTCGACTGGTGTGCTACCTGGCTTAGTTCAGACATGCTGTACAGTAAGATGAAAACGGAGATGATGATTTAGGGGTGTGCCTTACGCTGCTCAAACTCTCCCCCCCCCCTACCAGAAACGACTCTTGTGCATGGCTGCTCATGCTTCTTGTGTGGTTGTGCTGTTGCTGATGATGCCTTTTGTGGTTCTGCTGTTGCTTTTATTGCTGCTGCTTTTGTTCTGTTGCTGCTTTAAGGCTTCAGTTGGCTTTCGTTGTCGTCGTAAGAAACGAAGACAAACTCAGAGAGACGTGGGAACCCCGTTAACAAAGCAGACTAGTAGACAGAATACCAGAAAAAAATTCCCAGAACTGAAACCATAGAAAATTCTGCATACTGATAGATATACTTTGTAGGTGGTTGCCTCGGTTGGTGTGTGATGAAGGCCAAGGAGGTTCGCGGCGTGAATTATTGAGAGGCGAGGCTGTAGCGTGAAGAGTTGCTGTGGTAGCAATGTAATCACGTGAGCCCACTGTTGCTGCTGCTGATAGTGTTGCTGCTGCTGCTCTCATTGCTTGTATTGCTGCTCTGTTCTCCCTGCCTGTACTGCTGCTGCCCTCCTTGCTTGTGCTACTGCTGCTGCTCTCCCTGCTTGTATTGCTTCTGCTCTCCTTGCTTGTACTACTGCTGCTGCCCCCCTTGCTTGTGCTACTGCTGCTGCTCTCCTTGCTTGTGCTACTGCTGCTGCTCTCCTTGCTTGTGCTACTGCTGCTGCTCTCTGCTTGTACTGCTGCTGCTCTCCTTGCTTGTGCTCCTGCTGCTGATATCGGTGCTGCCAGTGCTGTCGCTGCTCCTGCTGTTGATATCGGTGCTGCCAGTGCTGTCGCTGCTCCTGCTGTTGATATCGGTGCTGCCAGTGCTGTCGCTGCTCCTGCTGTTGATATCGGTGCTGCAAGTGCTGTCGCTGCTCCTGCTGTTGATATCGGTGCTGCCAGTGCTGTCGCTGCTCCTGCTGCTGATATCAGTGCTGCCAGTGCTGTTGCTGCTCCTGCTGTTGATATCGGTGCTGCCAGTGCTGTTGCTGCTCCTGCTGTTGATATCGGTGCTGCCAGTGCTGTTGCTGCTCCTGCTGCTGTTATCGGTGCTGGCAGTGCTGTTGCTACTCCTGCTGCTGTTGTCGGTGCTGGCAGTGCTGTTGCTGTTGATTATCGGTGCTGCTGCTCCTGCTACTGATAATTTTTGTGCTACTACTAGTGCTGCTGCCACTAGTTGTGGTGCTACTGGCATTATATTTCTGCTAGTGATACTATTGTTGTTGCTGCTAGGGCTTTTTCTGTTCTGGTGGCGGTGGTGCTGCTGGTGATGCTTCTGTTAGTATGTACTACTGATGCTGCCGCTGTCTTTACCGCCATCATCATTACCACAACCACACATGTACCAGCACCTTGCTGCTGCTGTACTGTCATCACACACACGCACCATAACACTATCATTCACCATACCGCAAGAGCAAGCTGAACATTATCTTGGAATGTTGGAAGGAGATACGTACACGAGATGGCCGACCTTCCCAGCCCCCCCCCCCCCCACACACACGCACAGACAGACTTTGTCGACATGCGTAACGCTGTAGGCTGGAACCAATGAACGCCGACAAGGGAAACGTGAGTGAATGCACCCGGAATGTTGCTGGGCGGCAGGCTTCGTAATCTGCAGGAGAGGGGGAATATATATAGATGCTAAAAGGTATGAACATGTTCTGAGAGGACATGTTGAGCTCTGAGTTGTGGTAGGAAATTGTGTGTGTGTGTGTGTGTGTGTGTGTGTGTGTGTGTGTGTGTGTGTGTGTGTGTGTGTGTGTGTGTGTGTGTGTGTGTGTGTGTGTGTGTGTGTAAGTGTAATGCACTTTGAAGGAATGACATTGTGTGTTTCGTTGCTTCGACGAGAGGAAAGGTGTGGAAAAGAGGGGAGAGAGAAAGAAGAGGATGATGATGTGTAATGTTTTTACGTTGCTGTAATGTAAAATTAGGTTGCAGTGGATGTCCAGAGAGTGTTATGATGGTTTGAATTTCAGCAGACTTCTGACATGTCATTGTTGCAAATCAACGAATCTGTGAGATTAAAAATAATTAACATTCAACAGTAAATAATTATCCAGAACATAACCTGGAACTCATTTCAGGACGAAGTGAAGGTTTGTATGTATGTAATGTGTCGATTTCACCTCTGAAGTTTTGTTAACCCGATCCGCACTAGTTCATATAAACAAAAGTGTTTTATTTCTGCTTGCAGAGGGTGAGATGTGTTCGTGATGTACGTACGTGTATGGGGGGAGGGGAGGGAAGAGTAATTTTTCTGTATTATAAAATCAATACGGCCAACACAACTAAAGTTTTTTGTGCATGCCAATTTTCGAATTTTATACGATCTAGGCGGCACATAGCCTCATTGGATACTAAAAGCCACTCGGGACAATATTAATTTATACTGTTATGTTGAAAATGGTATAAAATACCGACAAGTTGATGATTAGGACACATGTGCAACAGTTGTGTGTCTTTATTGTTGAAAAGTTTCACCTACACAGTAGACTTCTTCAGTTAAATACAGAGGCAGCGGGTGTAGTAGTGAAATGGAGACGTAATCAGTCCATCAATCTTGGAGAAATAGTATTTGAGGTGGTCAAATACTATTTCTCCAAGGTTGATGGACTGATTGCATCGCCTTCATATCATTACTACACCCGCTGCCTCTGTATCTGACTGAAGAAGTCTACTGTGTAGGTGAAACATTTCAACAATGAAGATACCCAACTGTTGCACATATCTTAATCGTCATCATTAATTTATACTAACGGTGGTAATGATTGTTATTAGTCATCACTAACGGACACTGGAACAGCATTGGTCCTTAACAGTGACTGAGGACACCAGCAGCCACACCTGATCACCACTGGTTACAAGGGTCACTCCTGGTCACCTTCAACATGCGTAACCGTCACCTTCAATGGTACAATCAGCGTCATTGACAGCAGTAACAACGAATACAAAACAATCATCAACAATGGAGGTGCACTTACGTAGTGGCTGCCTGAATGAAGAGTTTGAGGAGTGAGAGAACTGACACAGAAGAATCCAGACACAAATATAAACAAATTGAAGAGTGAGACACTAGTGCAACATTTGGGAATCTTTATTGATGACATTTCGCCAGCCAGTGGCTTCTTCAGGCCAGTACACAGAACGGTGGAAAATGAGGAGTTTGAGGTAATCAGTCCCTCAGCCTGGAGTCGATGTATTCAATCCATGGACTAAATACATCGACTCAACTAACTTACCTTAAATATTATACGTATATAAATTGATCTGAGGGTAAAAGTATATAAACTAACATAGGAGTTACGACTGCTTCCCGTTTTCTAGGTTCTTTCTCTTATGAATAATAACTGGATGACTCACGAAATTGTAATAACACGATTGCAGACAAACCACAGTACTGGATGCATTACGGTCGTTGGGTGATCCCAGAAATGTGTCCCCGTACTCAGTAACCCCAGTCCCCTGTGCCTCAGTTTACGCGATTGGAACAGTGCAGAGTGCGACATAAGGTGATAATAGGTGTAGATGGGTGTGAGTTGGACTTGATTGGCTTGGATCAGTAGGCCTGCATCAAGTGCTCCTTCCTTAAGTGGGTGTGACTTGGAAATACCTAGCATGGGCCAGTAGGCTTGCAGCAATGCCCGTTCCTTCTTAAGTGGGTGTGACTTGAACCTACCTAGCATGGGCCAGTAGGCCTGCATCAATGCTCATTCCATCCTTCTTAAGTGGATGTGATTTTGACCTACCTAGCATGGGTCAGTAAGCCTGCAGCAAGTGCTCCTTCCTGCTTAAGTGGGTGTGACTTGAACCTACCTAGCATGGGCCAGTAGGCCTGCAGCAAGTGCTCCTTCCTTCAAAAGTGGGTGTGACTTGGAGGTACCTAGCATGGGCCATAGGCCTGCAGGAGTGCTCTTCCATACCTAAGTGGGTGTGACTTGGACCTACCTAGCATGGGCCAGTAGGCCTGCAGCAGTGCTCCTTCCATCTTTCTTAAGTAGGTTGACTTGGACCTACCTGGCATGGGCCAGTAGGTTTTCTGCAGTTCTCCTTTTTTATGTTTTTAATAAAACTGGCAAATTGAAATTTACACAGCTCTGAGTGACATGCTGTTTTAATAATAAAACCCACCAATGGTAAAAGTTTGAAACCGATCAAGAAAGGCATTCTCCAGTAATTGATCTGATTCCATGGATTACAAGGTTATTAGCTATATCAGCAAAATTTAAAATTTGCACCTGCTTATGAGTTATCATTTTTATAGAATGCATCATCGGTAATATTTTGAAGCCAGTCAGAAAAATTCTTTAGCTATTGAATATAGAATATTACTATTTATTCAATAAAATTGGCAAATTAGGATTGCCACCCAATGGCAGCGTGAACCTTGTGTTCAGGAAGTCACACCAGTGGTGAAAAATTTGAAGTCGATCAGATGAGTTATGGCGCGGATTCCAGCGATTCCTTTATTTTTATTAATTTACCACATTCACAAATTTGCCAGCACGCAGACACTTTATATATACTCTTCTGGCCCTAAGATGCATCAGCCGTCCAGAAGAGTTAAACTGAATATGATTTAACGTGATTTATTGGGAGCAACAATTTCGCACTCCTGTACACATAAAATAGTGAAGTAAGCACTTACGCTGCTGAATTTCACTCTCCACCTTCTTTTGAACGTTTGAAACTCCACCACTGAGGATTTTAGAAGTTATGAGCCATTCTAGGATGCTGGGAATGGGGCCAATAATTTTGGCCTTAGAGTACGTGAACATGCCAGTTCTAAGAATTTAGTCCTCGTTACCGTACACAGGTGTTGAAAATTCGAAGCCGAGTGGATGTGTTCTTGAGCTGAGAAAAATAATGCCGAAAAGTTGGAGGAAGAACATTTGGTAACCTCGTCAAGATCCCCCATCAGGAATACTTAATAATAATAATAATAATAATTAATATAAATTGAACGGAAGTCAGCTGGGATACCTGGGTTGTTATGGCAAAAAAAATTTAATTTTAAATGTAACTGTGGCTTACAATATTCATTGTTAATGATGTTCAGTGTTATTTTACAGTCCATTACATCTGAACTGTGCTTAGGTTAGTCTGAGTTATTCCTACACTGTATTTTTTTTTTTTTTTGAGGGGGGTGGTACTCTGGGTTATGAATCTTACACTGCATGGCTTTTTTTTGAGTTATTAATTCTACAGGTTTATAATACAAATCTTCGTCTTTGTACGCGAGTTTGAAACACAATGTTGACTAAGCTTACCTCTGGAATATTAAGCTTATCTCTGGTACATGAAGTTTGTGTCTAGTACACGAAGCTGGTTTTCTGAGTATAAATTTGTATATACTAAGACTGTTGCGAGTGTCTGGTGCCCACAGACTGGGAGAAGCCTCATGGAGACAGGAACATTGCACGAGCAGGGGCACCCGTCCGTCCAGCAGCCATACACTACAACCTACCACACGACATTGACTACCACCCGTACTCCAAGTTTACCAGCATATACTTCAAGGTAAGTGCTGAGCAAAGGTACCGGGTGAAGGGAATGGAGGTTGAGGGAGGAGTAGCTGTAAAACTGTGTGCGTATGTGTGTGTAACGTGCATAGAAAGGTGTAAGTGTTTGTACGAGTGTTGCAGTGATGTAGGTAGTGTTTTGCGAAATAAATTACCATAAAACTTTACTATCTTGCGGTTACATTAAAAAAAATGCCCATCAGCAGTCCCGTAATCCAGTCACCAGTAATTCGTAAATGAGGCTAAATCAGCAGCCTACGACTGTACTTGTGCATCCATCAACTGCACAAACCTCCCCACCCCAAAACACCTCCAGAGAGTACATAAATGATATACAATACCGAAACGTCTGCAAATAAAGATACCCAGATGATGCACATGTGTCAAAGTCTTCACCTTCAATGAGCCCTAACAACCGTGTTAACGCTTCCCTCTCTTCCATTCAGTCACACATCTGGGGAATGAAACGAGAACCCATCAAGACACCTTTCTTATCCAAGTCTCGGGATGCTGACTACAGTGACTCCCTGGCAGTCTTCAAGCTCATCCTTAGATTCATGAATGACCATACTCTGTCTGGCGTCAGGGAAACTGTGCTCGGTAACTACATCGCTAACAAGGTACTTCAACCTCTACTACATTCATCAATATACATACTTGCGATTTGACCACGTTACTAGGAGTACATCACATAAGTGATTTGTATTTATCACGTTCTTCGAAATTGTGATTTATGCATCACGAAAGTTTGGTGTTATTCTTTCATTGTGGTTAAATATCATATTAAGATGTGTGTGTTTTGTTACTTTGTTAATAAATATTTGTATTTGATCGTACTTTAAGAAACTTCTTTTTTCGTGTATTTCTCACTTTGTTCCAAAAGTCATCGTTTTAAATGATTTTTTTTCTTAATCCAAAGCTATTGCTTAGTCTTAAAACTTGCCTGTGGTGGTTTTTATTTTTTTTCACGTTCTTTATACACTTTGTAATTATAAAATAATAAAAAAATTTCCGTTAGCACCTAAAAATTTTCATTTTGTTGTTTGGATATAAAAAAATGTGACTTACTACGTTGACCTGTGTTCACCTGTGTTAACCTATGTTGACCAATGCTAACTTATGTTGATGTGCTGCAGGGTCTGGTGAACGAGCGACTTCAGGATGAGATAATATGTCAGTTATGTAACCAGACGTGGCGCAACGAGAACACTGCCAACGCTGAGAGAGGTTGGCTCCTGCTGGCCAACTGTCTCTCTGTCTTCCCTCCATCTTCCACACTCTACAAGTACATTCTCAAGTGAGTGTCTATACGCTACAAATATATCCTCAAGAGAGTGCTTATACTCTACAAGTGCTTCCTTAATGAAGTGCTTACTCTACAGGTACAGTTTCAAGTGTCTAAATGTTATAAGTGGCAACTGAGAGTTTGCGCATAACTTTTGTGACAAAGACTCCAACGTCATCTATTTTTTTTTTTAATATTTAGCTTATTAGGCTTGGTGGTCCCAAGATTTCATGTATATTTGATCATGTTGATGTGTCTTCTGCAGGCATGTGTCGGACCATGGTCTCAACGGATACGCAGGTCTGTGTCAGAGGAAGCTGCTCTCCTCACACAAGAGGTCATCAGGAGTGGCCCGCACCTACCCACCCACTGACCTCGAGTGGAGGGCCAACCGCAAGAAGGCTCGCATGGCCCTTGAGGCTCATTTTCCTGATGGTTAGTCACTGTATTATTACCTAGTAGTACTAGGTTCTTGAACTTTAGTCTACATTTTGACCAATTGGCTGGATGTATTTGGATTTATTATGTTTAATTTTGAGAGAGATAGAGAAATATAGATATATTGATTTATTGACTTTAGAGATTCAGATTAGGTGGGCACGTCTCAGTGTAGCTTCTTATCACTGTTTTACACATCAGTTTTGCAGGCTAAGAACTGTTGCCCTACCTAAGCTCATTTCAAAGCCTAGCCCTATCTCCTTTATGTGTATTCTCAATTTACATATATTGAATCAGATATTAGTGTTATCACAATACTAATCACTACTGCACATACTGAACTAGTTGGCAGTCTAACGAACACAAACTTAAACTTATTCATCCCTCTCAGGCAGTACAGGAATAGGCGAGGTCGACTCGTGGACCACCGCTGAGGAGTTCGCAGCGGGTCTTCTGGACGAGCGTGGCATCACTAACAACGTAGGCTGGACAGTGGCTATAACGCAAGATGACACTATGGTGGAGACACCAGGTCTGGAGTATGTCTTGGACCTGATCGGAGAGAGGGAGGTACCTCCTGCCTTCCCTAGATGCACCTCCAGCCTCCTCACTACAGGTAGCAGTACCTTTCAGTCATTAAAATTTGTGTGAAGTGATAAACCTGGGTAGATCATTTAGTTAAGAAAATTATGGACTACTGTGGATAAAACACTTACAGTTCAGGACATTTATTAAAGGGAACTTTTGCCACGAGTCGCTTCTTCAGTCGTAATATTGAAACGTCTAAAAAGGGAACTTATACTATATAGTGGTGGAAGACCAGTGACATGAAGCGTGAGAGAAGTGAGTTGCGAGTAATGTGGATCATGTGATGAGTAGTGGGTATCATGTGATGAGTAGTGAGTATCGTGATGAGTAGTGGGTATCATGTGATGAGTAGTGAGTATCGTGATGAGTAGTGGGTATCATGTAATGAGTAGTGGGTATTATGTGATCAGTAGTGGGTATCATGTAATGAGTAGTGGGTATCATGTAATGAGTAGTGGGTATCATGTGATCAGTAGTGGGTATTGTGATGAGTAGTGGGTATCGTAATGAGTAGTGGGTATCATGTAATGAGTAGTGGGTATCATGTAATGAGTAGTGGGTATCATGTAATGAGTAGTGGGTATCATGTGATGAGTAGTGGGTATCATGTAATGAGTAGTGGGTATCATGTGACCAGTAGTGGGTATTGTGTGATGAGTAGTGGGTATCATGTAATGAGTAGTGGGTATCATGTGATGAGTAGTGGGTATCATGTGATGAGTAGTGGGTATGTGATGAGTAATGGGTATCATGTGATGAGTAGTGGGTATCATGTGATGAGTAGTGGGTATCATGTGATGAGTAGTGGGTATCGTGATGAGTAGTGGGTATCATGTGATGAGTAGTGGGTATCATGTGATGAGTAGTGGGTATCAAGTAATGAACAGTGGGTATCATGTGATGTGTAGTGGGCATCACGTGACAGCAGCATTGAACTTTGGCAACATTCTGTTTGCTACTAGGTTGGATATATTGAAACTGCAGGACTTCTGTGGGATGGTGTTACTGACAGCAACTAAGATGGTTTCCAGACATTTTCGTCTGTGATGATCGGTCTTTCAAATGATTAATTTGGCCTCATTCCACCTCGTAAGGTGTCCTTGATCGAACGCACCATTCAGTCAGGTCGACAAAGTCCTGACAAGGAACAGGTAGGTCTGAATCATCAGTGGTCACCCCGAGAAGGTTATTAGACTTGTTAACTGCTACATTTGTAAGTAAGGCAGTGACGTCAAAATTCATGAGCTTTTTATCACTTGCATCGAGTTTCCTTGAACGGCTACGGAAACTAGTGTTTCATGTGAATCTGGCTGATCGTGCCGAGAAGTTGTGACAGTTTGCTAACCCCCTACCAGCTTGTGTGGGACACTGCCAGCAACCGACGTATAGGTCTAAGAGGAACGTTTGGCTTGCAAGTGTTTTAGTTATCTGTAGTCTCGCTGACCTTGAGTTGGTGAGGAGGAGGTACAAGAACTTTTTACCCAGATCAGAGTTTCCTAAGAAAGGAAGATTGTTTCCTTTTCCACAACAGTTCGGGAATGGAGTAGTAGGAGTTGACATCACCTAACAAATCTTGGAACTTATTGGTGTAGTCCATAAGACTGAGGATCATTCCTCCCTTGTCTGCTCTGGTGATGAGAATGCGTCATTAGTGGCCAGGTTTTTAAGCGCTTAGATGTAGTAGCAACGTAGAATGATAATACTGTTGTGAAAAACAAGTAAACGGATATGTTTTTTAGCAAGATTAGTGTCCTTTACGAAGTGGATTGCCCGGGGGGGGGGGAAGTAGCCTGATTTAAAATATTAAAAAAATAGTCTATAAGTCAGATTTCTTCAGAAATTCACAGAAAACACTGAATATGTGATCAAGAAGGTTAAATGAAAAGTCACATTAACAGAAATACATTTTCACTATTTATACCGTAGTTACAACACACCACCAATTAAATTTTTGGACTGAGCTCAAAATATATTTTTTGCAATGTTAACGTTTTTCAATGGTCAGATCATTGTTTAATTTACACACACGTACTTACCAGGAGCACAGCCAGAGCGTCGGTCGTCAGCACCGGTTCTCCTGCCCACTGTGGAGGTGACAGACACCACTCCCATCGAGGAGTCCCCAGTGGTGGCACGAAGGTATGACACTCCTTGCTGAATGTTGCTAGAATTCACAACTTAACAAACTGGAAATGAGAACTTGACGTTTTGAGCCATCCTGAGTCTTTATCAAGGCTTATTTATGACTTGGACCAAAGCGTTATCCAGTTTTTATTTTTAATACAGTAGCCATTTTAAATTTAGCAACTACTAGAGAAAATATAAATTCTGAAGAAGTTCAGTAGGGAAGTTAATACGGTAACTTTTATAACTGAATAATATTTTCCACATGCAACTATCATATATGTTCTTCAGGACCCGATCGCCTCCAGCCTTAACACGAAAACTTTCTAGAGAAGCTCTTGAAGCCCACGACCAGGTGATGAGCAACAGTAAGGAGGCAGCTGGGGATGGTATAGGACTCTCCAGAACGTCTGCCCTCAACAACCGTTACTTCGATGATAAGAACAAGAGTCGATCACTGGATAACCTCTTAGAGGGACCGCCTGATATTCAGGTTTGTAAATACAGTGCTTAGTTACTTTTTTTTTTTTTTTTAGTTCAGAGAATTGATCCCCGGACCTCTGTGGCGAGAGTCGCAGCTCTCACCACTGGACTATGTTAGTATTTGGTTCAAACCTACGGCATCGTTTCATATTTTTTTTACGGTTAATTAAGTTGCATTTTTTTGCAACTAATAGAGATTAGTTACTTAGTTTTTATTCCATCCCTTTGTTTTTATTTGCATTAATATCTTGAACACCTCTTTGTATCGATTCAAAACTTTCATCACTTATGAATATTCATAAAATGTCGTTTCATTAAGTTTGCTACATAAATTCATAAATTCCACTACTCATCACATAATGTGCTGGTCAGTCTTATTAAAAGTGTTGATCAGAAAGTTTTTTTTTTTTTTTTGCTACTCAATATATTTTTTACTATTTTCTTTCTCAATTTAAAATTAGTTAAGACTATTACTGTCGGCATGCAGAGACCTCAGTGTGATGTCAGGTACCTTATAAGCAGAGGTAGCTTCATGACGGTAGTTTATAATTATGTTATTCACCAGTAATAACACCAGGAATATAGCAAATAATATTGTTGCAGTAATAACACCAGGAGGCAACTCTGATGAAAACTCACAAACAAAAACATAAAGTGGGACCAAGTAAACCAAGTCCTAACCGATATAAGCTGGGAAGATATACAAAGCAACACAGACCCCAACGTATGCCTAGAACAGATTAACTTGGTGGCACTCGATGTATGCACAAGGCTTATTCCTCTAAGAAAAAGGAGGAGTAGATGTAAAATAGAAAGAGACAGGCGCTCCCTTTACAGGCGATGGAAAAGAATAACAGAGCGGCTAAAAGAGGTCAATATATCTGAAATGCGTAGGGAGACACTGGTCAGAGAAATAGCAAGCATCGAACTCAAGCTAAAGCAATCTTATAGGAGTCAGGAATCGCGGGAAGAACTAAAAGCCATAAATGAAATCGAAAGAAACCCAAAGTATTTCTTCTCCTATGCCAAATCAAAGTCGAGAACAACATCCAGTATTGGGCCCCTACTTAAACAAGATGGGTCCTACACAGATGACAGCAAGGAAATGAGTGAGTTACTCAAGTCCCAATATGACTCAGTTTTTAGCAAGCCGCTAACCAGACTGAGAGTCGAAGATCAAAATGAATTTTTTATGAGAGAGCCACAAAATTTTGTTAACACAAGCCTATCTGATGTTATCCTGACGCCAAATGACTTCGAACAGGCGATAAATGACATGCCCATGCACTCTGCCCCAGGGCCAGACTCATGGAACTCCGTGTTCATCAAGAACTGCAAGAAGCCCCTATCACGAGCCTTTTCCATCCTATGGAGAGGGAGCATGGACACGGGGGTCGTCCCACAGTTACTAAAAACAACAGACATAGCCCCACTCCACAAAGGGGGCAGTAAAGCAACAGCAAAGAACTACAGACCGATAGCACTAACATCCCATATCATAAAAATCTTTGAAAGGGTCCTAAGAAGCAAGATCACCACCCATCTAGAAACCCATCAGTTACACAACCCAGGGCAACATGGGTTTAGAACAGGTCGCTCCTGTCTGTCTCAACTATTGGATCACTACGACAAGGTCCTAAATGCACTAGAAGATAAAAAAATGCAGATGTAATATATACAGACTTTGCAGAAGCCTTCGACAAGTGTGACCATGGCGTAATAGCGCACAAAATGCGTGCTAAAGGAATAACAGGAAAAGTCGATCCTTGGATCTATAATTTCCTCACTAACAGAACACAGAGAGTAGTCGTCAACAGACTAAAGTCCGAGGCAGCTACGGTGAAAAGCTCTGTTCCACAAGGCACAGTACTCGCTCCCATCTTGTTCCTCATCCTCATATCCGACATAGACAAGGATGTCAGCCACAGCACCGTGTCTTCCTTTGCAGATGACACCCGAATCTGCATGACAGTGTCTTCCATTGCAGACACTGCAAGGCTCCAGGCGGACATCAACCAAATCTTTCAGTGGGCTGCAGAAAACAATATGAAATTCAACGATGAGAAATTTCAGTTACTCAGATATGGTAAACACGAGGAAATTAAATCTTCATCAGAGTACAAAACAAATTCTGGCCACAAAATAGAGCGAAACACCAACGTCAAAGACCTGGGAGTGATCATGTCAGAGGATCTCACCTTCAAGGACCCTAACATTGTATCAATCGCATCTGCTAGAAAAATGACAGGATGGATAATGAGAACCTTCAAAACTAGGGAGGCCAAGCCCATGACACTCTTCAGGTCACTTGTTCTATCTAGGGTGGAATATTGCTGCACACTAACAGCACCTTTCAAGGCAGGTGAAATTGCTGACCTAGAAAATGTACAGAGAACCTTCACGGCGCGCATAACGGAGATAAAACACCTCAATTACTGGGAGCGCTTGAGGTTCCTAAACCTGTATTCCCTGGAACGCAGGCGGGAGAGATACATGATTATATACACCTGGAAAATCCTAGAGGGACTAGTACCGAACTTGCACACGAAAATCACTCACTACGAAAGCAAAAGACTTGGCAGACGATGCAACATCCCCCCAATGAAAAGCAGGGGTGTCACTAGCACGTTAAGAGACCATACAAAAAGTGTCAGGGGCCCGAGACTGTTCAACTGCCTCCCAGCATACATAAGGGGGATTACCAACAGACCCCTGGCAGTCTTCAAGCTGGCACTGGACAAGCACCTAAAGTCGGTTCCTGACCAGCCGGGCTGTGGCTCGTACGTTGGTTTGCGTGCAGCCAGCAGCAACAGCCTGGTTGATCAGGCTCTGATCCACCAGGAAGCCTGTTCACAGACCGGGCCGCGGGGGCGTTGACCCCCGGAACTCTCTCCAGGTAAACTCCAGGTAAACATGGATTAGCGCTTTTTTTTCAGTACCTCAGACACGGTCTTTCAGAACTGCTATAAACCTATATTATCATATGCTGTACACTGTTTTCAGCTTTCTGGCCAGTCGATGAAAGTGTAAAATCTTTATACGTATTACGTAAGAAGTTACATTTGTGCCTAGTAACCAAAATGCTCATATTAAAACTCTTTACAGTTGGCATAAATTTTCTTGGAAATTCCCGTATTGGATAGTTTTTCACTTTTAGCTCAAAGGACGCAGTTTTTTTAATTAAATTGTTGCAAAATCAATTAAAGCAGAGTACAAAATGTATATGGAACGTTGTCATACACTGAAATTTTAGATGAACCCTCTAGCGCCATTTTTAACTATGATAATTTTATTTAATTTTAAATGGGCTAGGTGTTTTATTCTGTATTGCAAAACTTGATTTGAAATTTGTCTTAGAATACGTCATATAGTGTACGAATGTTCAGTTTTAGGTATTTATAATACTAATACACTATACAAAAGTATTCTGAAAGATTTTTTAGTTTTCCTTATAGTAGTATACCTGTATTGCAGGGAAATATTGTAACTACTCTTGGTCCCACAGAACAGGCGTTAATATTGTATTATTGTTCGCACAACTCTCCACAGTTACCACTAGGATCCTTCACCACATGTTAAATATATAATGTGAGTTGACTTTCGCAGATGCTAGGTTTATCAAGAAGCCGCTTGAATGAACGCTACCACAGTGTGGAACGTCTTACTGAGCAAAGTACTGTTTATAATGGGCGAGCAACACAAGACCTCGACCACCTGGAGTCAGTCTCCCAGCGAGGAGTGGCCAAGTCACTCTCTGGCTCCAGGACCTGGAACAAATACGACCTGCTAGAAGAGAGGTTGGTGGTTAGATTTTTAAGCCATCAAGAATGTTTTAACTTCTAAAATGAGTAAAACTCATTGCATATATACTAAGATATACACTGCTGTTTTCAGTGCATACATTGTACATAAAGGCTTTCAGTTGCAATACAAATAGATGTTACATAATGTATAATTTGTATAGAGAGGAAATAGAAAATAGTCAAATATAAGATTTTATATGTATATTTTCATAGAAGGATTATTTCAGTTAGCAAATTACTCTTCAAATTGTGCATTTTATGTTAATCAGAAAGTTTATATGTGGAGAGTTATAAGTCTTAGTTTATTTATGACTAAAGTCATTCTTTATTCCTTGAAACACTGCCTCCTACTCAGTAAATCTTTGTCATATTTCTGAAGTAAAATGTGACACTAGAGTACTATATATATATTTTTTTTTTGGGTTTAACGTCATCAGCTCTACAATATATTTACTAAAATTATTATCCTATTCCATCTTCCCTCAGAAACGGTGTTGAAGGTGGGGAAGATGAGACCAAGACTGAATACTCGCGAGTGTCGAGCAGGTACATCAAAGGTGGGCAGGCGGGACGGAGGGCTCATGGGTCTGGTTCACATCATTCCAGCAGAGCATACATTGAGCGAGAGTATCTCAAGTCCTCAGCCATGTCAGATACTAGTGAGGCTCCCTCCTTAGGTGAGTGACTAAATAAACATTACACTAGTTCATCCTTACTGTTCCAACTATTTGTTCCTAATGAAGTTCTTCACTATTCAAGATTGTCTTAATCATTGTACTGTACTAGTCTAAATAGTGCTTCTACTTGTTTGAGCCATCGTTGCCTAAGACTTTCTATGTAAATAGGTAAACGTGTGTAAGTTATTCAGTGCAACGAGTAGTGATGGCTAAATTATCTGTTGACAAGAATGCTGCCTAACATACTACTCTAAAGACAGATTCTTTAAATCTTCCTTTTCTTGCAGCTTCTCATGTGCGTAGAGTACGTGTCCCTTCCCAGGCGTCAGATGTGGATCAATTCCTGGATGATCTTTTCATGCCAGTGCTCAACTCGCAGCTTGATGAGCTGTCTGATGCTCGATCTCTGGCTGCGTCTATTAAGGGCGGAGGTAACACTGTCTCATCACAACCAGTCTACACAGACGATGACCTGGATGACACTATTGTCTTGGCAAGGTATAACAGCTGTCATCACTCAATATCATTTGTAGTTACACTATTTTTAAATTGCTCATTTTTTATTTCTAATAATGAAAAAATCATAATTTCAGGACACGGCAGGGATCCTTCCGGCGTCAAAGTCTACTAAACATTCTACAAGATGTAGATCTTAACGAATCTTTGACCACCCTAGCGACTATACCCTTGCTAACAGAGGCCCTGAAAGGAGGCGGCCAGGGAGCAGCCGAAGTGGAGACTGGAGCACCTCCTACCACTGCGGGAGGTACTTTCTACCCTAATGTGTCAATGTCTGGAATGCCTGGGTCTCCTAATTCCTTCATGCCTGCTGGCACAGTTCCCCTCTATTCTGCAGGTGGTTAGTAGTGTTTACTTTGTTTTACTATGTTGTGTAATAGAAATAAATAGTTCGGTCATTTTACTATATAGAATGATAAAAGTATTGAGTGCAAAGTATATCTGTCTGGCAATGATGATAATGCTTCTGCAATATAAATTATTTTCCCAGGAATAAATATGCCAGGAATGCAGACACAAAGCCAGGCTACAAACGTGGATCATGGCCAGTTGCTTGTCCATCAACAAAACATCCAGCGAGCCTTCCTGCAATCTGCCGTGGCACAGAACATCCAGATCCAGCAGCACCTGATGGCACAGAACCAGGCGCTGCAGCAGCTACTTGCTCAGTCCATTCCGGTGAGTATACCGACCTTTCACCTGGTGAGAGGTCCTCCCTGTATGATGTGTTGATGAGTAGTCTTGATATGAATGATAGTTGTTTATTTCTACATTGATTATAGACAAACTTTTTAGATGACTTTTAGGATGTATTCCTTCTCTTCGACTGCTGAGCAAGATGTTTCCTGCAGCACATGGGCATGGCATCACGGGACTTTAGTCCACAGAGTGCCCTCGGCCTAAATATTCTCGGCATGATGTCAATGTCCGGGATGCCAATGACGCCAGGTATGACCATGGCTCAGGGGATGCCCATGATGTCAGGTATGCCCATGATGTCTGGCATCCCTCTGAGCCCTGGGGTACCAATGACAACTATTCCAAATATGGGAATGACTGGCTTGGCGGGCATGACAGGCATCTCGGGCATGGCAGGGGCAGCTGATGGAACCCAGGTTGGCAGGGGTCACTACCAGGTGGGCGGAGATACGTACTCCCTCCCTCAGAGACGCGGCATCAACAACAACAATAAGGTACCAGTGATGGGGGGGGCGGCACAAGACAGCAGGAGAGGGAACTCGCTTGTAGGCCAAAGACACCCTGCAGGGAAAGCTTCTAGTGTCACTACTCTAGCACTGCCTTACTCACACACCTAGCCGCGGAACAAAGATAGTAAGACATCTAGGACAACTAACCTACTGTAACCTTAGGACTCCGACTGACAGATGTGGGCGTACTGCTGAGGCTTGTTGGTCCCCCTAGACACTGACTTTATTTAACTCACGAAGCATTTCATGAGTCGACGCCGTCGGGTATTAACCACCGGTGGTAGACTTGGCTTCGGTGCTTCTGATTGCTGTCCAAATAATTTTAAGCTTCCTGCTTCTCACGACCTGACATTTGTGCACTTCTCTGAATTCTTTCGAGTTTCTTCAATGATAATGCATTTATAATAAACTGAGCTAAAAAATCAACATAAATTCAGTACAGTATGTATACATATTAAACAATACCTTTATTAAATAATATATAAATGATCAACTACTTTAAACTGGAAACTAAACAGATTATAAGACAAATATTCTAACATTGTTTAACTCTGCAGGTATCATTCCAAGAGCCAGAACACAGTGAGTTGTGGAGTACTGAGAAGGCAGGAACAACAGAAGGGGAGGCTGATGGTGCATCAGCAGGAGCAGCCCGCAGGGTGACCGGCCCTCCCATGTCTCCTCCACCTCCCTTGGTGATGCTGAGTCCGGAATCAGGGGTACCTATGTTCTCCCAAGCTGCTGCACTCTCATCTCCCGTCGGAGAACAAAGCCAGAAGAAGAATTCAAATGCCTCGGATGATGCCAAAGTAAGGCACCAAGTGTGAGGGGAAACTTATTCCGTGTCGTTGTTGCTTCTTACTGTGGTGTTGGAGGGTTTTAGAGGAGAGTTGAGGTTCATTCTTGTGGGGGTTGAGGCAGGGAAGCTACGACCAATCTTGACACAGTAAAGTATTGCCTTGTTATTCTCTTGAACCCAGAAAGAGATAACATTGTACAGTAGATCAAATATAGTAGATATGGTATTGAATTCTGCTTCTTTAATGTTTGCTCTATATGTTAGATGGTATTAGTTATGTAGTATTTGGTTTATTCTGTTAAGAGAAGAAAATCTTACCTTTGTAATACTGTAGTAGATTTGAAGGTATAATAAAAAAATTACTCCTTGACCGCCACCACCATGAACGTCTGTTCACCAGCATCACTGCTGTCAGATGCATGCGTTATCATTAACCAACCATGGTAGATTTGCAGATGCCAGATTCATTATTAATTCCACATAAGCATTATACCAATGCAGGCCAGTTACTGCAAGAGATGGTATAGGCTCGATCCTCCACTAATGGTTAAACAGCAGGAATTTTATATTTACCCGTGATTTGAGGACCTCACCAAGGAGTCATTTTTTCACCTTGCACGTATCAAACCTCGTCTCACACACCTCACTAGCTGATGGAGTCTCCAGCACTCATCTCTCTCTAATGCACCTGCATGCCTCTGGCTCCCTCTCCACTCTGCAGATGTTCCATGACTTTAGTCTAGGACCTGGGTCCCCGGGCTCTCCTCCGCCACCACACAGCTACGGCCCTACTGAGTCCCCATGGGGAGGACTGGTACCCCCGCCTCCGCCCATGCCCACACACCTACAAGTTGAGGTACGTCAGCCAGAGTGAGACATAATAAAAAGGGAGATTAGGGAAAGTTTGGGAAAAGAAACGAGATGGAGAACTGAAGAAAGATTGATAAAGGTTTTGAGAGAGACTTTTATTGATAAAGTTTGAGAAAGGAGGGCGAATGAAAGAGAAAGACAGGGAACAATGAAAGAGTTGAAAGATATCCAATTAGTACAATATTATGTAATATATTATTATCACAGAAAAACCAACATTTTAAGTACAGATGGAGGGCAAGACGGCACTTAAAGGTTTCCTTGAGTTCGTACTTGCAGGAGCAGACACCATTACTGTCCCTCTCTACCTTGTTTTACACCCTCAAAGGGATGCCTTGATGCCTGTGAGGGGGTTCTTGATCCAAGGAAGTGGACCTATCCTCCCCTTCCATAAAACCTGATTACCTCTCTGTCCCCATGTGTTTAGATGAGTTTAGTTCATCTCCTAGACTATAATACTTCTTGCATATTGGGAGTAGCTGGCTGCTTCCTCTGTTGGAATTAGTTATGCACTCTGAAATGAATTAAGCACAGTTAAATGCACTTAGATACCAAGTACCTGTAACTGAGCATCAAAATGTATCATGTTAGTTGCAGAGTTTTGAGTTTCAGACCTAAAACCCAGGAGCTTGAAAAATAATTTATGAAATAATGTAGGCGGTATCCTTCCAGATAGAAACAAATATTTGTCTTAATGAATAACTAAAGTGTAATGAACATGTGTCGTTGCTCAATAATAACCCACATGGAGACAAAAACTCAGATTAATTGGTCTGTATATTTCGATCCCCTTCTGGGATCCTCTTCAGCAGATAAGTGAAAGGAAACATGAATATATAAGGAAGGTTACACCTCACCCCGAGAGGTGCAACTTTCCCTGCATATTCATGTTCTCCTTTCACTTGTGTAGTATCTGCTGAAGAGGATCCCAGAAGGGGATCGAAATATACAGACCAATTAATCTGAGTTTGTCTCCACGTGGGTTATTACTGAGCATTTATCTTAATGTTGGACTTAACAGGATGGTGCCGGAGGCTTCATGGACCCCTACCAGAGGGCCAAGACGGTGAGGATCGGCAAGTGGAGATGGCCGCCTCCGAAGGGAGAGGAAGACCCAAATGACTCCTTCCTGCAATTCAAGATAAGACAGCAGACCAAGAAGATGTCTAAACAACATGATGGAAAAGTACGGAGTATTTACCTATTTGAGTTGGAGGGGCGAGGAGGCTGAGCTCTATATCTCTATTTTGCTTCTTTATTTTTGACTGGCTGACGTGATATGTAGCATTTTCATGTATGAAATGCTTTGAATAACTATGGACTTATCCGTGGAAGTATTTCAAAATATAAGACAATTTTTTTTAGTGCACGTATATCTTCAAAAATATAATTTTTATTTAATTTATGAGGAAGGGTGAGATGTTAGCTTCTCAAGGGAGAAGATGAGGGAAGGTAGATGTTTTAATATTGCCGAGCTTAATAATGCCACTGGGATAAAGAAATTAGGATGAAAAGATTAACATGAATGTCCAATAAACAGGGGAGAGAATAGCAAGACTTGGATGAAAAGAAGTCTTTCATTCACATATCTTCTATATTAATCTGGTATTGTAGGATTCCCAGCGGCCCAGTCGTGATGAGAGTTTCACCATAGAGTGGGAGGAGTTTGAGGTGGGAGGCATTCCCAGCAGTGCTGAGTCCAGTCCTCGCAAGGACTCTTCACACCAACAGATGATGTACATAATGCAGTTACATCATCAGCAGCAACAGCAGCAGCAGCAGCAGCAGCAGCAGCAGCAGCAGCAGCAGCAGCAACACCAACAGCAACTACTACAGCAACAACAGCTACAGCAGCAGCAGCAGCAACAGCAACAGCAGCAACAGCAACAGCAGCAACAGCAACATCAACAGATGAAGTCCCAACAGACAAATGGGCACGGACCAAGCACTCCAAGAGAAAAGAGTGAGAACAAGGAAAAGGGAGCCACAAGACGGCGGCGAGACTCTTGGGATAACCCAGTAGACGATGGGAAGTCTTCGGGTGTTGGCAAGCTCAAGATCTCCCGCGAGATGAGGGAGAAGCTGGAGGCTCTCACTTCATCTCATCCATCAAGGTACGTGTATGTGGGTGATTATTCTCTCGTGCACATCTCGTTAGATGGCTAAATAATCTTGGTTAATGATGCAGCTCGTACTGAGGTGTTCAGATGTGATGCTTGTAGTTCCACTCTCAGGTACTATTTATTCAGGTATGACTGCTATTAGTCAGGGGAAACTCGCTTGACGCAGATCTTAATCATAAAATGGCCTGATCAGCGGTGCTGACCCGGTGGTGGGAGTGCGACACGATATTGGTGTCTTAGGACACGTGGAGATGGGGCAGCATTTGCCCCATGGACAGGATGCTGCAAGATGGTGGTCTAACGATACTTGTAAAGGTTGGGTGGTCGATGGCCTCATTTAAGGCCATAGCAACAGTGATCACTGGTTTACCCGTCCTGGTCTCAGTGGTGAGAGTTGACTGTGATGCTGCTTGAAATTTCTCAATGCAGTACTCAAAAAACTTACACATTATTTCAGTTGCAATAAAAATCCATCTCCAAAACTCTCAGGCTTGTAAAATAGTTCCACTTATATCAATTTCTTAATCTTTGTACAGCTTAATGTTCATAATTCATAATGATATTTCTCATACTTTCTATTACAGTAAATCAGTTCATCCACTGATATTGTTTTCAATGACTTCCTTCGTATCTTATATAAAGCTGAGCCCCAATATACTGTTATTCATTTTATAATTAACAATTAGGATAAATTGCTCAATGTTTATAATAAAAACAATATAGATGAAAATATTTAGAAGACAGATTACCAATAAATACTGTGCATATGCCAGTATTATAACTACCTGTATGTAAGTAATTGCTCAGGGGCCGAACTGATAGTAAATGTTATTAAAGGATGTGTTGAATTTTCTCTATTAGAGCTCAAAAAGGCCCCGTGATGCAGATGCAACAGCAGCAACAACAGCAACAGACGAGAGGCATCAAGAAGCTTGAGGCTCACCGCCGTTTTCTTCTACAACACCAGCTGGAGGGAGACAAGTGGGACACGGTAGATTCCATCAAGCAAGTCACTTCTAAAGTAGATAAAGGGGGATCAGTGCCCCCTCCTCCACCTGTAGCACCCCCAAGTGTGTACATGAACCGGAGGCCCCCATCCCCAGCACCCTCTGTGTCCTCCCAGGAGAGCTCCCCCGTCATTCCCCAGCCCAGGTCTCCTCCTCTACCTATCCAGCCTTCAGGGTTCCGGACCACTGTGGACTACCATGCTGACAATAGTGACCGCCGAACCTCTGTCTCCACTATGCACACAGAGAAAACGGAACATTTCGAACGTAAGTACAAAAAAATGTTGCAAATATGCTGTGAAATCGAAAAAAATAGCTGATTTATTTATTATATTTTGTATTTTGCTTGGAAAGAATTCGAAATACATGTAATGCACTTTTATTATATTTTGTTGCGTTTTTGTGTACTCATGCAGTTGAGGAGTCATCAGAGTTCCTACAGCCAGTGGACAGTGCACCAGTGTTGATCGACCAAGAGATGGAGAAGAGGTCATACGAGGCCATAAAGACCAGACTCCTCCCAGCTCCTCATGGCTCTCACATCACTTACTCCCGCGTCCCCTGGTCTCTCACACTCAGGAAAGAGGTTGGAAATTTACATCTACTTATGATGGTTTTATAGTTAGCAATTTGACTCGTAGTCAGTATTAAAGACAGTAGTACATACTTTGTGAAGCAGTAAACTTGTGTGGGTCATTTTTATGAGGAGTCGTGGTTGCTCCATAATTGAGAGATATACGCATTGCTTTACTGTACTCTCCTAGTTTAGTTTTATATAATGACCACAATATGCAGACAATAATTTTGGTAATGTATTCAGGAGAGATGAATTTCTTTTCGTATGAATGAAACTAGCACTGTTCAATTTCATGAACCTGTTTGATTTTTATTATACGGTACAGTAATTAATAAAATATTTATAACTGAGCTTGTTACCTTTACAATGTTGCTGTGTTGGTATAATCTGAATACCAAGAGCCTCTCTTGCCTGTTGGAGATAATAATTTGTTCAATTTTGTTTCCACTAGTTGTTTATCCCTGGAGAGCAGTTGTACGGGGATGCTCTTCACCTGGTGTTCTGCCAGGTGGTGCTCGATGTATATGCAGGCAACACTCCCAGGATCACACTTGATCAACGCACACACATGAGGAAGGTGGGTCATCCAGCATTTTAACCTAAGAGTATTTATTTGACCATTGGAAAAATTCGCTTCACATTGTCATCATCTTATTGGTAGGTGTGTCAGTACCTTGTTATTACATTTCATGAAATATTAAACCCCATATTGGTTGTTTAACACAGAACTGGAGGCTCTATCCTCCGTCCTGATATCAGTAGAGTTCAGGGATACATAAACGTTTTTTGTTTCCTTGGTGATAACAGATGTTGGACAATAGAGGCGTGACTCCCAACAACACCTTTTCACCTCACCACAAGAACTCTCTGAAGAAGGAGATCGTTGAGATGGCCAAGACATGGCCCCTCTACTTTGCTGCTATCTTCCCCGTCACTGTAAGTCCTTCCAGTGTGCCTAACTTTTTTTTAGGTTGATCTCTCTTACTAATTTATAATACATATATAATACCTTGTCATCTTTGCTAGTTTACATCAGTGGTTCTTAACCTTTTAAAAGCCCCAGTAACCCCTGAGTTGTCTTTTTTTCGTACCTCCTATCAGAAATAATTTAACTTTAATTTCTTTCAGAAAATCATATTTTTTACAACAAAAATAAATATAAATGTGAGAAAGAACTTTTATGCATTCAGTCATACACAGAAAAAAATACATTTGTCTTATTTAGTTTCTCTCTTGTTGTTTACGTTCATAAGTGATGATGCTGGGTCGAGTTTCTTTTTTTTAGAAATTGCCATTTGCATCAAGAAAGGTTCTAGCCATTGTTTTTATGTGCTGAAGTGTTTAATAAAGCTCTCATACAAAGGTGGTGGCAAACAGCACGAGAACCTCGTAAACTTTTTCAGCTAACTGTGGGAACGTTTTGAGTTCTGCACACCTAAGGTTTTCTACTGACATTGATTCAAATCCCATTCGAATTCCTTCATTAGCTTTCTGTTCAAGAAGATCGTCTTTCATTATATCACTAGCATTCATGAAATCCAGATTAAAAATAAATGGATTTCTGTATCCATCCTTAAGTCACAGAAATCTCTAGGAGGTGAACGTAACTTCAGATAGACTGAGTCAGTTTCTGTAGATGATGTCTCACTTCAGTCTCGATGGACAGTTATTTTTCCACACCATCAATCTCACTGAGTGAAGGAAAGTTTGGTCTGAATTCGATTTATACAAATGGAAGTTTTTGGTGAAGACCTGACAACCTTTCCCTGAAAGTGATCATATTAATTCCCGCTCCTTGGATGGAAGTCATTAGTTCTCACAATTCATTCTCGTAACCTAACTTTGCCTTTTCGTCCTGTCAGAGGGTACAGATACCCTAGGTTAACAACTACTGGTTTACATAATAGTAAATCTCGTATTATGCTAATAAAGGTTTGTAATATATAGGGTTGGTGTAGTATAAGTAGTTTTACCAACAATGTGTGTATATGTCCGTGTGGGTGAGCTGTATTCATTTGGTAATAAATATTTTAATATTCTGGATGCAGTAGTGAGTTGACTAACTTGCAGTTTGCTATAAATTCCATCCTGTTCAGTGTTTTGTTTTGATGTTTCACAGGGTTATAGAATGACCAAAAAGAAAAATAGAAAATTATGCCACACTTATACATGTTAAGACTTTTATTGGTGTTAATATTAGACTTTGTGTTAATGATGTGTGTTGTATGGTAGGGGTCACGTAAGGCAGGCGATGTGGAGATGCTGGCTGTCTCACACTCAGGTATCAGACTCCTACGTCGCGACCACAACCACTTCAGTATCATCAGCACCTTCAAGTAAGTCCTCACACCTCAACACCATCGGCCAACAGACTTACATCTCTCTGCTCTTTCAATGCACACACCTGCTGTTTTCGTGTTCTCTCAAAACACACACACACACACACACACACACACACACACACACACACACACACACACCTACCTTACCTTACCTACCTGTTTGTGTTTCCCAACACACATCTACCTGTTTCTTTTCCCTCACCATACACACCTTCCTGTGTGTCATTAATAACAGCTCACCCGGCCATTGATACCGAGTGTTTAGTACCGTAAGCTACTTTTTTTTTTTACACTGTAATAATTGTGATGTTTTATTTTCTATCAAGTTACCCACAGAAAGAATATTACGTAATTGATCCTTTTTCTTGATTGTCAGCACGGTAGAGGAGGCAGAGTGCCCACGAGCCGGGTCACTGAGACTGGTGGCCGCTGGAGGCACCAGGATGATCCTCTATACCCCGAGGGCTAAGCAGATAGCTGCCATCCTCCACAAATACATCTCCATACCAAAACCTGTGAGTACTAGTGACTTGAACCTGTCTCCCTGTTTGGTGTTTGATTTGCTGAACATAAATTCTGGCGCATACACACTTGCATTTGCAGGTGTATAAGTTGTACTCTCGTATACACGTGTATGCATACCACTTCATATTCTAGCAAACACTCCCATAAACAAATGTTCACTTACAAACTGACAAACTCACTCACTCTTACACACACACACACACACACACACACACACACACACACACATCCAGGAGCTATGAATCGACCCCTGCAACCACAAATAGGCGAGTACACACACACACACACACACACACACACACACACACACACACACACACACACACACACATCGGAGGCGCACATCAACTAAATAACTGCTGCAGCATATGGGCGCCTAGCAAACCTAAGAACACCATTCCGACATCTTAATAAGGAATCGTTCAGGACCCTGTACACTGTATATGTCAGGCCTATATTAGAGTATGCAGCACCAGTTTGGAACCTACACCTAGCCAAGCATGTAAGGAAGCTAGAGAAAGTGCGAAGGTTTGCAACAAGACTAGTCTCGGAGCTAAGGAGTATGGCCTACGAGGAGAGGTTAAGGAAATCGATCTGACGACACTGGAAGACAGGCGAGATAGGGGGGATATGATAACGACATATAAAATACTGAGAGGAATCGACAAGGTGGACAGAGACAGGATGTTCCAGGGATGGGACACAGTAACAAGGGGTCACAGTTGGAAATTGAAGACTCAGATGAACCATAGGGATGTTAAGAAGTATTTTTTTAATCACAGAGTTGTCAGGAAGTGGAATAGTTTGGGAATTGATGTAGTGGAGGCAGAATCCATACATAGCTTTAAGACGAGGTATGATAAAGCTCATGGAGTAGGAAGAGTGACCTAGTAGCGGCCAGTGAAGAGGCGGGGCCAGGAACTGTAAATCGACCCCTGCAACCACAACTAGGCGAGTATACACTCTCTCTCCTCACTTAAAAGCTAAATACGAAGGGAAAATATAAGATGGACTAAACCCACGAGTGTGGTGCCACTTATTCCTAGAGGAAGAAACAGGGAAGGATTACCAGGAATCGAAGTCCAATATTCACCTTCATAGCAAAATCATTGTTTGCTGAATGCCTAGTGAACTGAGAACTGATTGATGGCAAAAGAAAAGGGAGGGGGGGGGGGTTGCTCCAAGGGAGTAGATTTGAGCTCAAAGCAAAGGGAAAAATGCAGTGCCCTTGAGAGTGAGCAGAATGGCATACAAGAGAGGTTAGTATATTAAAATAAAGGAATTCTAAGCTGAAGTGCGATGAGAAATAATTAGGTGGAAGGTGAGCACAGAATATGATGGAATACCTCAGTACCCAAGACGTGAGGGAGCTTGAGAAGGGCCAGGAGATTTACAACAACACTCTAGAATGTTTATAATGGCAACATAAGTGTTTCTCGAAGATAGATAATGACTGAAAAAGAAGATTAAGTACCATAATGAGTCAGGTAAGAATTAAACATTGTAAAAATATAGTACAGAGGGTGATAAATAAGTTATTGTGTAGGTGATCTCCATACAAAAATATACTGCACATGTAAATATAACAAGACCCCGTGGGGAGGGGACACTACACCAGCCGTAAATATAACAAGACCCCGTGGGGAGGGGACACTACACCAGCCGTAAATACAACAAGACCCCGTGGGGAGGGGACACTACACCAGCCGTAAATATAACAAGACCCCGTGGGGAGGGGACACTACACCAGCCGATTACTTTAAAACATACGGGGCAGGATAGCTAAACAGTCCCCGCAAACACGCGAGCACGTATTTGTGGTGTACACATACACAGGTACACCACAGACAGGTAATCACCAACACAAAAAAAATATACATGCTGTACATAAAAACGCATATACTTAGAACTGATAACTTAACCTTCAAACTACTTGGCAGCAAGAATTAAAAGAGAAGAAAGTATTTTACATCTAGCCTAGCAAGCCTGAATATTAGTATTGGTTGTTTGGTCGCGGCAGAATCATGCGTACTTATAAAACGTACGTGAGGTTCGTTTTTGTAGCCACCGGAAGTTGAAAATTTCCGCAGTGGACTTTCCTCCCTAAACCCTCTATTCCACATCGCTCCTCTCCCTTCCCACCCACTCCCCCCAGCCATCTCCTCCCTCCCTCCCCCTACTTGTGGTTATGTACTGTGTAAATGTATTTTTTGGTTATGTGGACGTTGTTTTATTCTGAGTAATAAAAGTGAGAGAGAATGTTAGGAGTGTACCTTCAACTTATCTAGCAATGCAACCGATAAATAGGTGCAGTTTGATATATATTAGGAGGGAAGCTCCTAATATATATATCACAGTGCAAATATTTTCTGACTTTGTAAAATGCAGCTGCTGTAATTGGGTAAGAAACAGTAAACAACAGTGATGTGTTGCTCTTTGTATGGTGGTCCCAACAAAGGTTTAAAAGCTATTGAAAATATGCAAACAAACTTGAATGTAGAGGAGTACATATAGGAACTGGTAGAGCTAATTTCCATCGAAATGAAATGAGTCGAGTAAAACAATGTATGACGTATGTAAGAAGATCAGTAGTTTACAGTTTGTTTGCGGCTGGGATATGTAAGTACCATCGGTAGTTCAGCTTGTATGAATCTTTCTCATGTGAATCGTTCAGTACTCGCTTATTTGT
Organism: Cherax quadricarinatus; assembly: GCF_038502225.1. Classification (NCBI taxonomy): domain Eukaryota; kingdom Metazoa; phylum Arthropoda; class Malacostraca; order Decapoda; family Parastacidae; genus Cherax; species Cherax quadricarinatus. Next base: position 10,609,893 of record NC_091342.1, read on the forward strand.
GGTTGCAGGGGTTGAGTCTCGGCTCCTTGCCCCGACCTCTTCACTGCCTGGATCTTCCTTCTCCTGGTTGCGTGAGCCCTATCATACCTATTCTTTAAACTGTGTATAGATCATGCCTCTTCCACTTTCGTCTAGGTCGTTCCAGCCCCTGGCCAATCTAGAGTTAGAGAAGTATTTCCTAACAAGCCCGTCATTCTGTGTTTGTAACTTACGTCTGTGTCTTCGTGCACCAGAGACCCGCCTCTGAAACAAACTTTCACTGTCCATCCTGTCAGTCCCTGTTAGTATTTTGTACGTTGTAATCTTGTCACCCCCGATCCTTCTGTAACTTGTCATCAGGTTTAGCTCCTCTAGCCTCTCCTCATAACTCATACCCCCTTAGTTTTGGGACTAGTTTCGTTGCAAACCTTTGCACTTCTCCAGCTTTATGCCATGCTTTATCAGATGTGGGTTCTGTACTGGTGCTGCATACTTCAAGTTGAGCCTGATGAATGCCATTTATGGTGTAGTGAATGAGGTTCCTGAAAGCTGTTTTCAAATTTGCCAGTCTCGCGTTTGCTACGGCGGCCAGTGACACAGGTTCTAGCTTAATGTCACCTATTTATTCTCTTTTTAAATAACGAAGTTACTTTTGCTATTTTCCACACTTTCAGCAGCAGCAATGCTGCTTCATTTGACTTATTGACCAACTTGGCTAGTGGTTCACATAGTTCTTCTGGCCCCTTTCTCATGACCCATGGGGAGATGTCTGATCCCATTGTCTTCGAGGTGTCTACCTTGCTTAGCAGTTTCTTCAACCTCTTCTCCTGTTGTGTGTATTATGTTCAGTACTCGTTGGTGCACTCTTCCTTTTCGACTCTCTGATAATGTTCTTATTTCTACTTAGAATACCTCCCCTAAACCTTTGTTCAGCTCCTTGCAAATTTCCTGGGCATTTTGGCGAGTTTAACTTCTTCATTTTTCAGCCTTATTTCCTGATCCTTCACAGTTGTCATCTTTCTGATGCTGTTGCAGTAGTTTTGACTCAGATTTGGCTTTCGATGCTAGGCCATTCTCACACTGTTGTTCAGCCTCTCTTCTTATCCATGCATATTCATATCTGGCACTTCTGTTCGCTTCTCTTATCTCAGGCGTTCTTTGCTTTCTGTATTCCACACTCTTGCGCTTTTATTTTTTGCCTCTCTACATCTCTGAGTAAACCGTGGGTTCACTCTGTTCTTTCCTGTTCTTCTGCTTCTGGGTGTGAAATTTTCCTCTGACTTCCGGCACGTTCCAACTAAATGCTCCATTTTCTTTGTTGTCTTTCCATCTAGCTCCTTTTCCTATGGAACTCCACTTAAAAATTGCCTGATGCCTTCAAAGCCTCCTGAAATAAGGTTTGTCCCTTCACGCTCTGGTTTCTCTACTTTCACTTTCACAAGATATCTAAAATTCAATACTACGTGTTCACTAGCACCAAGGAGCCCTCTCATATTCAATGTTCCCTACATCAGAGTCACTTTGGATGAATACATGATCCAAACTCGCTGGGCCGTCCTCTTCTTTCTCTCTAGTGTCCCTGAAATATTGAACTCGTGAAATTTTCCCTCACTACCTTCACCAACTTAGCCTCCCACGTTTCCGGTCTCCCTTGTGCCGGATTAAAGATCAGCCCAACCAAGGCTGTAGATAAATTCTGCAGTGGATAAATTCAACGAGATACATTATGTATAAAGACTACGACTAACACATGCTCATTTATTTAACCCCGGAGGGTTACTAACCCAATAGTTGTGATGAATTTGACTCACGAAATCGTAATGACACGATTGCAAACAAACCATACCACGAGTGGGGTTAGAACCCGCGATCAGAGAGTCTTAAAACTCCAGACCGATGCGTTAGCCACTGGGCCAGCTAGCCACAATAAGATTCATCCAATTAGTTATATTCATACACCATAGGAAGGTTAGCACAGGCACCACTGTGACCACAAATGCAAGTTTTACAGACGAATCTCCAGCTAGCCCGTGTTATGGTTTGTGATGTATTTCCATCGTAGTCTTTTCCCTTGGATGCTACCCACAACGGTCGACTAACAGCTAGGTTCTACTTACTGCAGAGTGAACAGGGACAGCCAGTGTATGGAGATTTGCACGAAAGATCACTTTCCGCTTAGGAATCGAACCCACGTTCTTTCGCTTGTGTGCAATATTCACCAAATATAAAAGTGGTGTATACTGAGTGGGCAGAGGATTGAGCCTCCACCACTCCTGATGTATGACTCACATGGGTTTAGAGCTTAAACGTAAAGAATTACCGATCAACATATATAAATCTTCACTCACTATGGTCTGACAATGACCCATTGTGACCATTGTAATATTTTTTTACGCCACCGCTCACAGGATGAGCTGAGGTGCACAAACTGGCCACTCTGGCGGAAATAATTAATAATGGTAATTATTTGTGTTTACAGGGAAGCGGGAGGGTGAGCTATAGCTCACCCTCCCGCCGTTAAACTTTTGCCTCCTGTGTATAATTTCTCTTGCCTCCGCTCTGGGATGATGGGGATATCTTCATAATAGTCTTATTTTTCTTGTATATTGTAAGTGATTGTAACTCCAACTCTGCTGGAAGAAAACTTTGAAGCTCCCGTAGCTGATGAACCTTTAATGGAATACTTCACGATATCCTCATTGTCCTATTGAAGTCTCCCAGCTCAGGCTGACACATTTCAACAGTGTATGAACCACATCCTGTGTAATGAAGGATGATAGCGAAACTGCTTATGATCCCGCTGTGTGACTCGTATATAATAGGGTAGCAGCACACTGCTGATGTATCCAGTTTTGCTAATAAATAAAATGATAGACTGAACCCTGTTATATCTGTCTGAACCCCTGCATGGCCGGGGAGGGGGAGGCGGGCTGTTATCTAATAGGCTGTTATACAAAGGGTTACACACCTGTTAGCTGGTTGGTCAGCGTTACTTAACATTTAATGATGTGTCCCTAAATTACTGGGAACTGTTGAAGTCCCTTGACCTGTACTCCTTGGAACACAGGCGAGAAAGATGCATGATAATATACGCTTGGAAACTCCTAGAGGGACTAATCCCAAATCTGCACACGGAAATCACTCCCTACGAAAGCAAAAGATTCGGCAGGCGGTGCAACATCCTTTCCCTCCCATGAGAAGCAAGGGCGCCATGAGTACACTAAGAGACAATACAATAAGTGTCAGGGGCCCAGCATACATAAGGGGGATTACCAATAGACTCCAGTCTGTCAAGAGGGAGCTGGACAGGCACCTAAAGTCAGTACCTGACCAGTTTCGGCGAGATTAAAATTTAACGAATAATGGACTGAATACTTGGGGTCGCATTAAGGCCATTAGAGGCCCTCACCACTGAAAACATTTTTAGTGATCAATAAGTAATTCAAAATAAAAAAATAATACGAAACCATAAAATAACATTTTGTTTGTCGAAATGACACAAAACTTGGATGTATGCTGAAATTAAAATAGCTTCTTGCTACATTTTGTGAAATAGAGAGGTTTTGTCCGATGAAACAATTTGTAATATCAAAATTTACACCATATTTTATGGTTTCCCTCATCTATATTATATTTTACAAGGTAAGAGCAAGATCTAACTCCTTGCTCAACATTCTTGGAAATACTACTGGAAGAAGAGGCAGTCTGTACAGTTTCAAGAATAGATATGATTGTCCCTGGAGTCTGGTAATTTGTTAAAAAAAAAAAAAAAAAAAAAACTATGAAAGCTAAGAAGCAAGGCCAGGAGCTACGAATCGACCCCTATAAAAACAATTAGGCGAGAACACCCATCACGCAGGATCGTGTTCTTGGGTTAAAAGTAAATACACAAGAGCAGTTCGCTATCGGATTATTATTATTATAATCAAGGGGGAAGCGCTAAACCCGGAGGATTATACAGCGCCTGGGGGGGGGATGTGGAAGGCTTAATTCGGGGAACTGGAGCACAGATCCAATTCCCTAAATCAAGAGCCCCTCACCAACATCAAGGAACCTTCCTTGAGGGGTCGCTATCGGAAAATACTGAATTCGTAATACACACTACCTTGATAATTAGTCATTTTCTGAAGAACTGCTAACACCTGCTAGTAAATTGTTAGTTAACGTGCAACACGGGGACAGTTATTTCTGCAAGAGCCAGAATTTTACATATTAACCAGTATACGAACAACTCCATGCAGCTGCATGTCTGTGTGAATTAGTAACCTAACCCTCGCACTAGGTTCAGGTAGTATCATTGGGTGGGTCCCGGCATACTGCGTTCAAGTACGTGTGAGGACTGACATGTGCAGAGTACCATCTGACTCGCTAGAGTCAGGAAGTCTGTAATTATACATAATCATCCGAGGATAATTCTTGTCACCATTGTCTTATTAGCCATCTGGAATAATTTGAAGCAGAAGGCTTCGCCCACTTGTCGTCTGGTGAGAGGTTAAAGAACTAGTGTCAAGCAAACTCTTGTGTGGAACAACCTCGTTACCCCCACCGTTCTCTGGAATTACGACATATTACGACGTGTAAATATTGATGATTTGTGAATGGTATCAGATTATATAAACTTGCCAGGGTATGTAGGATACGGAAAGGGAAAGAATATCAGCCAGTGAAAGGGCAAGAGGAAAAATGACGGAAATGAGGCATTCCCTAATGCCTTTCGTCTCCCAAGCCCCGGTTGCCATTAGTATTGACAGTGTGGCTAGGTCTGGTTGTAGCTGCTCTACCGCCAACACACTCAGTGATGGGTTTGATGAGATTTCTTTGGATACATGGTCTTCCGAAGAGGAAGAGCCAATATTACATGGGAGGAACCCAGGGATGTATTGTCCGCAGATGGCCTATATTTTGTACAGAAATAAAACTGGAAAGATAAACGGAGGAGCGCACTCGGAGAAAGATTTTAACATCAAGGACGAGGTAAATATTTTTTTAGTCATGTCCTATGCATAAATTATAGACAGGAAGTTCCCCAGACACTGAGTTACATGAATTTTTAATAAATTTCCTGAAAAATATATGATGCAAACGCCAAACGGGTTTGTTTAGTTTGTGTCGTGTCTTGTTTGAGCGGCAAAAGTCGTATTTTTTTAAATAGGTCCTATAATTGAATATTACAGTAGTAAATTATTAGTTTGTGGCTATAGCGTTAAACATAATGTATGAAATAAAACATTCAATCCTGAGGGGAAGAGGTGAAGGCTTCCTCGCTGGTCGCCCTTGAAGGAAATTTATTTTTTTACGTTTTGTGGCAAGAGGCGACAGTGCGAGACCACAGATTATTCCCTTTGAGGCTGATTGTGGCGTTGTGGACGTGATTCCGGATGGTTTGGTTCAGATTGTGGAGGGAAGGAGGGAGGAGGAGGATGGTGGGATAGAAGAGTATATATACGAATAAGGCCGTAAACATTAAGGGTGTGTATAGAATACTTTAATGAAAATTATTAACTTAGGAAACAATATTACTGCACATATAAATATACAGATAAAAAAAATTAATCAAATGGGTTAAAAACACACGTTTGAGACAGTTTAGTGATTATAAACAGTAATGAATAATTTTAACATCTTGTTAATTAATATACAGTACTGTAGAGTCAAACTAGGTGCAACTCAGGATTGTACCCAGGCTGTATCTCCGAGATGGTGATAAATAATGAGGGTATTAACAATAATGGATATCCCTAGTTGAATGGAGACAACACGGCAATAACAGAATTGTATATGAATACAGTACTGTAAATGGTGAATCAAAAAGTTGTCATGCACAGTGAAACAAAAACAAATCTATATACTGTCTTGTACAAGATATTAGTATCTTCGCCAGGACCCCGCTTAGGTAAAGCTTTAAAAGATGTGATTCATTAAAAAATGAAAGGCAGGGTTAAGCCATTTTTTATTTATTCTTCATTGGAAAACAGCTTGTGGAAGAAGTCACATCATGGCCACTGTGAGCTGAAGTCCTGCATATGGCGGGGTTTTAATTATAAATAGTTAATTGATTGACTTTGGTGCAGTGGAGAATGTTTCAGTCTATATAGGGAAAGAACGACAAGTTAAATACATCGTATATTTGGCAAAATGTGATTTGGGACTAGTAATAAAAAAAAATCCTATATTAAAGTCTCGTATCTTCCTGGTGGAGCTGACGAGGTGAAGGGAAGCTACCTGACTAACCTTCCATACTACATGACACTACATTCTAACGATGTATTTGAAAACTTGAACGAGAACAACAGTTAAATCTAGACACAACAAAAGAAGCGTCCTGGCTTAATGTCAAAGTCGCGCTTCCCACGGTCTTAAATTGTTGTAAAAAAATCTCCGGGGGTGGGAGCATGGTAAAACAAATCCTGATTGCAATACTTGTGTGCCATCGTGGTGCAGGATAGTTAGTGGTGGGGAGAAACCACTTTGACTTTTTTTGGATTATCCTTGGTTCTCTACACATATGCTGCTGTGTATGATAATCTATAACTATTTGTGTATACCTGAATGAACTTAACCTAGGTTCCAACCCATGTGGCGCCTTGACAAAATGGGGAGTGTAGTAGGTATGGGTGTGGGGTGCATAAGATATATTAAATCGAAAGTAGTGGGTGTGGTTGATGAGGTGAGGTTGGCAGTAGTGAGGGAGTTAGTGATGAGGATGGGCAGCTGATGCAAGAAAAACTCAAGGTTATATATTTTTTTTGAGTTGGGTTATATTAACTGGCTCCTGGTACTAACAGTACCAGTACCTGCTATAATAGCTATCATTTTTATTTTTTTCCCTTATCCTCTTCGTCCATTCCTTTCCCCTCCCATGACAGATTTTTGGTTTAATATTGTAAGACTGCAGATCTAATAGGTTGAAAGACACATTCAAAATTGGAGTATTTCTTAGAAACCAAAATTACTGTT
>NC_091342.1:10629328-10634328 GCF_038502225.1 Cherax quadricarinatus
TATATTATAGATTATTATTAAAACCAGTGCAGTAGCTTGAGTCATTGACAGTATTATACGATTCTGTTACAGTATTAAGGGGGTTCACTAGTCCCTCCAAGATGACCACAATAAAAAATCGGATAAATGCCTGTTCAAAATTTTAGTATTTTATTTTTGTCAAGACGTTTTGATAATGAAGAAATGAAAATTGTCAATACTAGTTCTCAAATGATCCAAATGTTTCTTGAATGAACCATGTTATAATTGTATAATCAATAGTGCATAATTAATATTGTCATTATTTGCAGTACATAATATGATTATTATTAAAATTTACAATTTATCTAAATAATTATAATCTACAATTGTAATCATGGTTATATAACTTATAACTGCTAATAAGTAATTATGTACAGCTTCAATCTATAATCAAATATAATTATAAATTACTGATTTTCATGAAATTCTGTACCATTATAAGGAGAAGTAGCATTTTTTTTAATAGAATTGGCTGCATCAGCAGTGTGCTGCTGCCGTATTCTGCATAATTACACGGTGGGAACAAAAGCTAGCTATGTCCTAACCTAGCCCACTCTACCCTGATGTGTATCCAGCTCAAAAAAAGCCCTGGTGGTACTCTTGATCCCTTAGTATATGACTGAGGCTGTTCTGTTGCTCAGGCATCCTTTCATCCAAGTAAGCAGCGGCCTTCTGACGTCAAAGTAAGTTCTCTGGTCGCTGCATCAAGGCAGCCTGGTCAGTAAATCCTCCACCGTGTCAGGTCTCTGTCTGGTGAAGTACTCGGCGAAGGTGTTGGGTTTAGACATTTAGTCTATTAAGGATAAGTCTGTCAAGGATTTTACACATACAAGATATTAACGAGATGAGGCTCAATTTGTGAAAATTCGGTTTTGGGATGGGCGCGTGTATGTAGTACTGGAAAAAACTTTAAGGAATAGACTTGTCACGTTTTAAAATGTTAGGAGTGTAGACTCCTCTTTGTGCTTGCAAGGGTTAAGTTCAAGCTTTTGGTCCATTCACTTTACCTTGAAGCAATTAACTTGGTTTCTAACTAGTTACATTGAATCATAAATGCTATTAAAGCATGCGCAGCGCTGTATAGCCCTTGTGGCTTAGCGCTCCTTTTTGATTATAATATTAAAGCATGTATGGGGAGCTCTTTATTTTTTCACTTAGGCGTACCCGTATGCGTGGTTTATGTTGAAAGTGTTAAGTCATAATACTGATGTTATACAATACTGACAAATTGATAAACAAGACCTGTGCCACACTTGAGTATCCTTGTTACCGAAACGTTTCGTTTGTACAACAGGCTTCTTGAGTCGAAAACAGGAGACAACCGAAGACAAACCTGGAGGGTGTTCCGGGGCTCAACGTCCCCCGGCCTGGTCCATGACCAAGCCTCGAGGTGGATCAGGGGCTGATAACTGGCTGTTATTGCCGGCCACACTCAAACCAACCTACGAACCACATGATCAGTCCATCCTTGATAGGAGGAAGTCCTCAAGCCTCTACTGTCTCCCGTATTCTCATGTATTCAACCGAAAACAACATGTGCAGACCAAACTCTTCGGCAACAAAAATGCCCGAGTGATGCACATGTGTGTTAAGTGTGTACGCCTGTGTTCGTATTTAAGTAGGACAGTTGTATGTGAAACATGTAAGTGAACAGTATTTAGATAAGGCTAAAGAGGTTTTTGTGGCATTTATGGATTTGGAAAAGGCGTATGACAGGGTGGATAGGGGGGCAATTTCACAGATGTTGCAGGTGTATGGTATAGGAGGTAGGTTACTGAAAGCAGTGAAGAGTTTTTACGAGGATAGTGAGGCTCAAGTTAGAATATGTAGGAAAGAGGGAGATTATTTCCCAGTAAAATTAGGCCTTAGACAAGGATGTGTGATATCACCGTGGTTGTTTAATATATTTACAAATGGGGTTGCAAGAGAAGTAAATGCGAGGGTCTTGGCAAGTGGCGTGGAGTTAAAAGATAAAGAATCACACAAAGTGGGAGTTGTCACAGTTGCTCTTTGCTGATGACACTGTGCTCTTGGGAGATTCTGAAGAGAAGTTGCAGAGATTGGTGGATGAATTTGGTAGGGTGTGCAAAAGAAGAAAATTAAAAGTGAATACAGGAAAGAGTAAGGTTATGAGGATAACAAAAAGATTAGGTGATGAAAGATTGGATATCAGATTGGAGGGAGAGAGTATGGAGGAGGTGAATGTATTCAGATATTTGGGAGTGGACGTGTCAGCGGATGGGTCTATGAAAGATGAGGTGAATCATAGAATTGATGAGGGGAAAAGGGTGAGTGGTGCACTTAGGAGTCTGTGGAGACAAAGAACTTTGTCCTTGGAGGCAAAGAGGGGAATGTATGAGAGTATAGTTTTACCAACGCTCTTATATGGGTGTGAAGCATGGGTGATGAATGTTGCAGCGAGGAGAAGGCTGGAGGCAGTGGAGATGTCATGTCTGAGGGCAATGTGTGGTGTGAATATAATGCAGAGAATTCGTAGTTTGGAAGTTAGGAGGAGGTGCGGGATTACCAAAACTTGTCCAGAGGCACAGTACTAGCTCCCATCTTGTTCCTCATCCTCATATCCGACATAGACAAGGATGTCAGCCACAGCACCGTGTCTTCCTTTGCAGATGACACCCGAATCTGCATGACAGTGTCTTCCATTGCAGACACTGCAAGGCTCCAGGCAGACATCAACCAAATCTTTCAGTGGGCTGCAGAAAACAATATGAAGTTCAACGATGAGAAATTTCAATTACTCAGATATGGTAAACATGAGGAAATTAAATCTTCATCAGAGTACAAAACAAATTCTGGCCACAAAATAGAGCGAAACACCAACGTCAAAGACCTGGGAGTGATTATGTCGGAGGATCTCACCTTCAAGGACCATAACATTGTATCAATCGCATCTGCTAGAAAAATGACAGGATGGATAATGAGAACCTTCAAAACTAGGGAGGCCAAGCCCATGATGACACTCTTCAGGTCACTTGTTCTATCTAGGCTGGAATATTGCTGCACTCTAACAGCACCTTTCAAGGCAGGTGAAATTGCCGACCTAGAAAATGTACAGAGAACTTTCACGGCGCGCATAACGGAGATAAAACACCTCAATTACTGGGAGCGCTTGAGGTTTCTAAACCTGTATTCCCTGGAACGCAGGAGGGAGAGATACATGATTATATACACCTGGAAAATCCTAGAGGGACTAGTACCGAACTTGCACACGAAAATCACTCGCTACGAAAGCAAAAGACTTGGCAGACGATGCACCATCCCCCCAATGAAAAGCAGGGGTGTCACTAGCACGTTAAGAGACCATACAATAAGTGTCAGGGGCCCGAGACTGTTCAACTGCCTCCCAGCACACAAGGGAGATTACCAACAGACCCCTGGCAGTCTTCAAGCTGGCACTGGACAAGCACCTAAAGTCAGTTCCTGATCAGCCGGGCTGTGGCTCGTACGTTGGTTTGCGTGCAGCCAGCAGCAACAGCCTGGTTGATCAGGCGCTGATCCACCAGGAGGCCTGGTCACAGACCGGGCCGCGGGGGCGTTGACCCCCGAAACTCTCTCCAGGTCCAGGTTAGCTAGGCAGTGAGGGTCTCGAGCATTCCGTTTAGGGTTCAACAGCCACAGGAACTTTGAAGATTTCATTCCAGAAGCGCTGTGAATTTAATTACTCTGAAATTACCACCGCTCGGGCAACAAAAAATTATAAGATAGGGTAAAAAAAAAGGGGGGGGGGAAGATTTGTAATTTATATATTAGTATTTTTTTCATATTGGCAAACCATTATTTTTCTCTAATTTATTTGTAGTTGTTTTGATATCAGCTTATGAACTCAACAAAAAGTAAACACTATCACGTCTTGTCAAGGTTGCCTGACTGTCATATCTGGGCAAGGATGACATGATGCTGTTTTTTAACGTTAGAGCTGTGGAAGCAAGTGAATGATGTGTTAGGGAGCGAAAGTCTGGTCACTGTCACACTAAGGATGCTGCCGGACCCTGATTACTCGAACCAGGAGCTGGATTCCTTTAAGATCGCAAGTTGCCGTCTTCACCCCACCTACTCCCTGCCTCAGGACGACCTCCTCTTCGCCAGCCTCCACCAGAACCCCTCTTTCCTGCCTCCTCCTAGAGACCTGCCTGTTATTGTGGAGTACGACGATGAAGAGATTATGGAAAATATACAGTCTGTGAACAGCGTTTCGTCTCGTGCACAAAGGTTAAAAAATGAAGATTACCCTTATGAAATCAGAGGTGTGGAAGGTCAGTATCCTGTCGGAGTGAAGGGAGAGATATACATGAAAAATAGTGGGCATAGAGTCCCCGGAGAGATGGAGGAGAGTAGAAGTGATGCCTCGATGGACATAGGAACGCTGAGGACGGCTGGGGGCATCACTAAGGAGAGACCCTCAACTCCTGTGCTGTCTGGTCATAGTGACGGTCTGCAGAGTGATGGCGACAGCTTCGACGACAGTGATGTGGATAGCGTAGAAAGGAAGGAACAAGACCGGGACCTAATGGACGTACTTTATGCTTCTCCCCACCACCCCCAAAACCTTTACAATCCTTCCTTCCAGTTCTTCCATCCCACTTTCCAGCCTTCAGTAGCTTTCAGGTCACCACGCGAGTCTAGCTTCCAACTGAATATGGAGGAGGATGTATACGACCCCTCACTACCATCCATTCCTCTAGTGGAAGAAGAACAGCACCAGAGGTCACCAGGGCTCAAGTCTGCCCTTAAAGGAATTAAGTCAAAACTGAATGATGAGAGTGACCTAAGCGAGGTGACTAGTGTAAACCCTGGTCTGGACGACTGGCATGATGCTTTAGGGGCTACCTCCCGCTTGGGCTGGGCTCTCATTCTCTATCATGCCGTCAGGAACAACTTCAAGCCTCACGCCTTCGCTCGTTTGGCCTTCCAGGTACAGTATGTGGACCCGCCTTCTCCAGTTATTCTTGTTTCCTCTC
>NC_091342.1:10636828-10669328 GCF_038502225.1 Cherax quadricarinatus
TCTCTTCCTCTCTCTCTCTCTTCCTCTCTCTCTCTTCCTCTCTCTCTCTTCCTTTCTCTCTTTCTCTCTTCCTTTCTTCCTTTCTCTCTTCCTTTCTCTCTCTTCCTTTCTCTCTCTTCCTTTCTCTCTCTTCCTTTCTCTCTCTTCCTTTCTCTCTCTCCCTTTCTCTCTTCCTTTCTCTCTTCCTTTCTCTCTTCCTTTCTCTCTCTTCCTTTCTCTCTCTTCCTTTCTCTCTTCCTTTCTCCCTCTTCCTTTCTCTCTCTTCCTTTCTCTCTCTTCCTTTCTCTCTCTTCCTTTCTCTCTCTTCCTTTCTCTCTCTTCCTTTCTCTCTCTTCCTTTCTCTCTCTTCCTTTCTCTCTTCCTTTCTCTCTTCCTTTCTCTCTTCCTTTCTCTCTCCCTTCCTTTCTCTTCCTTTCTCTCTCCCTTCCTTTCTCTTCCTTTCTCTCTTCCTTTCTCCCTTTCTCTCTCTCTTTCCCCCCCTTCCACGTCTTACTTTTTGAAAGGTATTTTGGCGCTCAGCCCTTACATCAGAAGACTGGGGTAATCTTGGTTTCGTGTGTTTGAAATAAGTTATTGTAGTAGTTTGTGGGGAAACATTTATACTTATTTTTTATGTCCTAATATCTAGTGGAATCAGCTGTTACTTTAATGTGAGCTTTTGGGCTTTGTTTCTACCAGTCATTAATTAAATGAGAGGTAGAAAACGTTTTCAAAATGAATTCTCTCCTTTCTGTTGGGTTTTCCCGTTAGTGAGGGGCTCTTGATCCAAGGAATTGGACCTGATCTGCCTTTGGCTCGACCCTGGATTAATCACCTATTCCTCCAGGCACTGTAAGATCCCTATGGGTTGGTGCTCTCTTCCATGAACATAAGTTATTACGGCCTATTACATGAAGAATTTTTGCTAGTTTAATTTATTATTACTAAAACTGTTTATTACAGCTTTTTTGGGTTTTGTAATTTTTTAGTTGTGCTGGTCGGAAAATTGTATTTCATGTCGCTTAATGTAAAAATTAAAATACTTTATTAAATTATACACCCATCACATCCCCACTCAGCTACTCCGTCAATTCTCACACCTTTAGGATGCTATCCACGTAGCTTCTCTGGGGTCTAACTGTCATTTGATCTTCCCGTTGATTCTCTAGCATTTTCTCGTGCTTACCATCGGCCCTCTTTTAACATTCTTATGGTCTTTCTATTGGAACCCCTAACTTTTTTGGCCTCCCTAAGCCCCCCCCTTCCCTACTTTCTCTTGGTCTTCCCCCATAGCCCCCCATTCTAACCTCTTGATCTACCCAGTAGCCTACAAATCTGTGTTAACTTTCGTCTATTTTTTTTATTGCAGGGAAGCCAAGAGTTTGTACGGGCAGTAGCAGACTACATCACCCGGGAAAACACGCTGCTCAGCTTCAAGAAGGGAGATATCATCAGAGTCAACGGTGCTGACAGATACGAGGATAATGGTGAGCTCTAAATAATAATTTATAATACGAGATTGTGTTGCTTATGGGCGTCTGTTCCTTAAAGAAATTCACAAGAGCTCGCACACCAAACAGTAATTATGATACTGTGGCCTGGTGGCTGAAGCTCTCACTTCACACGGTGAGGGTCTGAGTTCGATTCCCGGCGATGGTAGAAACATTGGGCACGTTTCTTTATACCGGTTGTCTATGTTCACCCATTAGTAAAATGGGAACCTGAGAGTTAGACTGGTGTGGGTCGCATTCTGGGACAAAACTGACCTAATTGCCCGAAATGCTCTGAGAACATAAGCGGCTTTCTATATAGTAGTATGTCATTGATGCCAGCTAGACATTTCTCGGAATTTGCATGACAGTGTCCTCCATTGAAGACACCACAAGACTCCAGGCGGACATCAACCCAATCTTTAATGGGTGAATTGGGAATTTGTGATTTACCTCATTTGTGTACCTTAATATAATTTCCACCTTGTATTGTAATGTTTTAAATAAAATATATATATAAAAAAAGAAATCTTTAATGGGCCGCAGAAAACAATATAAAGTTCAGTGATGAGAAATTTCAATTACTCCGATATGGAAAACGTGAGGAAATTATAATTATATCGGATTATAGAACAAATTCCAACCACACAGTAGAGTGAAAAACTAATGTAAAAGACCTGGGAATGCTCATGTCAGAGGATCTCACCTTCAAAGATCAAAACAGTGTGTCAATTGCATCTGCTAGAAAAATGACAGGGTGGATAATGAGAACCTTCAAAACTAAAGATGCCAAGCCCATGATGACACGCTTCAGGTCGCTTGTTCTATCTAGGCTGGAATATTGCAGCACACTAACAGCACCTTTCAGGGCAGGTGAAATTGCTGACCTAGAAAATGTACAGAGAACCTTCACGGCACACACAACTGTGATAAAATGCCTAAATTACTGGGAACGCTCGAAGTTCCTCAACCTGTACTCCCTAGTATGCAGACGGGAGAGATGCATGATTATATAAACTTGGAAAATCCTAGAGATTAGTACCAAACTTGCACATGAAAATCACTCCATATGAAAGCAATAGACTCGGCAGACGATGCAACATCCCGCAGTAAAAAGCAGGGATGCCACTAGCACAATAAGAGACAACACAATAAGTGTCAGGGGCCCAAGACTGTTCAGCTGCATTCCAGCATACATAAGGAGGATTACCAATAGACCCCTGGCTGTCTTCAAGAAGGTACTGGATAGACACCTAAAGTCAGTACCTGACCAGCTGGGCTGTGGCTCGTATGTCAGGTTGCGTGTGACCAACAGCAACAGCATGGTTAATCAGGCCCTGATCCACCATAAGGCCTGGTCACAGACCGGGCCGTGGGGGCATTGACCCCCGAAACCCTTTCTAGGTATACTCCAGGTTTAGACCTGTATACCTTGTAGAAATGAAAGAATTATTATTATTATTATTATTATTATTTATTTATTATTATTATTATATTAGTGACATTATGATCATCAGGATCATAAGGTCTATAAAACAAATGCACTTTAAATTTGAGACTTTAAAGCATGAATAGATGTTAGATTCTTAACACTGACAACATATTGAATACATATATAACCCTGACCTGGGATAATGTAACATTTGATGACGTTTCAGTCCTACTTGCGCCATTAAGTACTCACACAAGTGCAAAGGAGAGGGAGACAGAATACGTATATATATTTGAGGGGGACAAGAGTGGTGTAATAGGAGGAAATAGTAGTGGTAATAGTTGAAGTGCAGCAGTGGTAGAGGTAGAAATAATTAAGTGGTAGTGACTAGTTAATAATAATAATAATAATAATATCTTTATTTACTACGAGTACATGTACATGGTCCAAGTCTGACAGATACGTAGTCATAAGTTTCTCTTAAATGCAGGTTGTGTATTGTTCCAGCCACAGTATTGTGCCTCTATCCAACATGTTGAACAATCAAGAAGCTACATAAGAAATTGCTTGCTCTGCAAATGATTTCTCCCCATCACAAGGCTCAATCAGTCTGAAGGGATCCTTGGCAATTTGCTGAGTCATTCCCGAGCTAATGTACAATCACATCAGCAGAGCTAGTGCAGCCATTAAAAGTAGGGACTAATGGGAATCCCAGTTAAGAGTGAAAATACCAATCTAGCTGGGCAATTCAGCGTGTACATTAGTTAAGTAAACCCACAAACCATTGCAAAAAAATAAATTTGAGGCAATAAACACCTAAATGACAAAGATATTCTGCTTATCAAGGTGTATTCTGACTGTAGGTTTATTTATGAAAACTGCTAAATTTAACAATTTGGTTGATATGTCCAACAAATGACATTGAAGAATCCATGTAGATATTCACATCACTCGCCAATCTCACAGGCTGCAAAATGACAATACTGCAATTAAAGACATCAAAAATCTTCAGTTGGTACTCTGCTGAGGTTTCCCTGATAATCAAAATATCTTACCCTTATTTAGTTTCAATTTTTTTTTGTCAACCAAGTCTGAATATCCAGCAAAAAAGAACAGGTGGTGAAACATTATTCTGCTTTGGAAATTGATCAAAAAATTATACGACACAAATTTAGAAAGGAATATAACACAATTTCTGAATCAAGGGAAGGCTTTTTGAGCAGGCACACAAAGTCCTCTTCATTGACATGCTTTGAAAACGACGATGGGTCAACAGTCATAAAAGGAACAGCACTTTCATATTTGGGCAAGATCTTCGAAACATTTATAGGATCTAATACAAAATGTTGTCTTGACACAGTCACCTTTGTAACTTGAGTTCATTACCTAAGTACCTTGTTCAGCTATCAAAACTTTGGGGCCCAGCCCCTGGACCCATTATGTACCTCTGTAATATTTTGACTACCGCCCACAGGATGGGTATGGGGTGCATAATAAACATATTAAGCTAAAAACTAACTGACAGTGATGCATCCCAGAACTCACTCCATGCTATGTGGAGCTGAATAAAGGTAATCTCAGTTTAAGGTTACACAACCTAAATGAATCCAGTCAAAAAATAGGATGAGTGCTGTAAATTTTAGTTTTGCACAAGAGGCACTCATCACCTGAATTAGTGTGTGGGTTCATTTGACACTGGCCAGTGTTTATTATTATGCTTAAAGTTAAAAGTGAGCTTGTCTTTCTATAAATTTTGAAGTCTATCTTAAATGTTAGGATATTGCCAAATTTGTTCTATTTGACAGTTGTTTCTGTAATTCAAGATTATAAATAGCAGACATAAGTGTATGAAACTCAGCATACATTTCCACAGGCTTCAACTAACTTTTGATAATGAATAGTTAGATAGAGATAAGTTATTATAAAATTCAATTGTAAATCATTTAAGCATACAGTAAAAGCATTACTTGTGTGTTTTACATTTATCCATAAATGGAAGGTGACAAAACATGTCAAAACTAATTGCATTACATTACATTTTTTCCAAGTGAAGAAAGTATTAATGTATGAGGAGATGGACAACCTTCTCTCCTGAGAATGCTTGTCCTCGTCTTATAAACTGCTTATACTGTGGCTCCCTGTAACCTGGGTGTGCACTAGTGAAAGGAACTGCCCATTGAAGCTCCGTGCCGAGGTCAAACCTTGCACATGTATGCCTCAATGTTGTTCATCTTCATTGTTCAACCCTCTGAATCTCCACATTACAGCATCATTCATCTTCACTACTTAGTCCTGCACATCTTCAGAGCATCATTAATTTTTACTACTCGGTTTTAGACATCTTCACAACTGAACATCAGTAACATTGTTCATCTAAACTATTAAACATTGAATGGCATTATCAAGGTATATACTGAAGCCAAATTATTTTTTTTTTTTTGGGGGGGGGGCACAAAGTGGCACATCAGACACTCCCCAAAACCCACTTGACATCAAAAGGAACTAGGGATAAGACAACACTACCCAAAATAATTTTTGGTGTCAAATTGGAGGAGAAAAGGGAACATTTTATTTTATTTATTTATTTTATGTCTTTGCAAACAGTACATTGAGATTTTATATTTACAATAGTGGGTTGCAATGCAAAGAGAGCCTCTGTTATGCCTAGGCATTATGGGCCAACATAACATTAACATTTCTAGTTGTAGCTACACTGAGAGTAAAAGGTAGATAGGATACAAGGAGAATAAAAGCATCAGTGAAGAGAGAGGTGAAGGTTTATAAACTAAGAGGAGGCAGTTAGGGTAAGATATAAACAGCTATTGGAGGATAGATGGGCTAATGAGAGCATAGGCAATGGGGTCGAAGAGGTATGGGGTAGGTTTAAAAATGTAGTGTTAGTGTTCAGCAGAGGTTTGTGGTTACAGGAAAGTGGGTGCGGGAGGGAAGAGGAGCGATTGGTGGAATGATGTAAAGAGAGTAGTAAGGGAGAAAAAGTTAGCATATGAGAAGTTTTTACAAAGTAGAAGTGATGCAAGGAGGGAAGAGTATATGGTGAAAAAGAGAGAGGTTAAGAGAGTGGTGAAGCAATGTAAAAAGAGATCAAATGAGAGAGTGGGTGAGATGTTATCAACAAATTTTGTTGAAAATAAGAAAAAGTTTTGGAGTGAGATTAACAAGTTAAGGAAGCCTAGAAAACAAATGGATTTGTCAGTTAAAAATAGGAGAGGAGAGTTATTAAATGGAGAGTTAGAGGTATTGGGAAGATGGAGGGAATATTTTGAGGAATTGTTAAATGTTGATGAAGATAGGGAAGCTGTGATTTCGTGTATAGGGCAAGGAGGAATAACATCTTGTAGGAGTGAGGAAGAGCCAGTTGTGAGTGTGGGGGAAGTTCGTGAGGCAGTAGGTAAAATGAAAGGGGGTAAGGCAGCTGGGATTGATGGGATAAAGATAGAAATGTTAAAAGCAGGTGGGGATATAGTTTTGGAGTGGTTGGTGCAATTATTTAATAAATGTATGGAAGAGGGTAAGGTACCTAGGGATTGGCAGAGAGCATGCATAGTTCCTTTGTATAAAGGCAAAGGGGACAAAAGAGAGTGCAAAAATTATAGGGGGATAAGTCTGTTGAGTATACCTGGTAAAGTGTATGGTAGAGTTATTATTGAAAGAATTAAGAGTAAGACGGAGAATAGGATAGCAGATGAACAAGGAGGCTTTAGGAAAGGTAGGGGGTGTGTGGACCAGGTGTTTACAGTGAAACATATAAGTGAACAGCATTTAGATAAGGCTAAAGAGGTTTTTGTGGCATTTATGGATTTGGAAAAGGCGTATGACAGGGTGGATAGGGGGGCAATGTGGCAGATGTTGCAGGTGTATGGTGTAGGAGGTAGGTTACTGAAAGCAGTGAAGAGTTTTTACGAGGATAGTGAGGCTCAAGTTAGAGTATGTAGGAAAGAGGGAGATTATTTCCCAGTAAAAGTAGGCCTTAGAAAGGATGTGTGATGTCACCGTGGTTGTTTAATATATTTATAGATGGGGTTGTAAGAGAAGTAAATGCGAGGGTCTTGGCAAGAGGTGTGGAGTTAAAAGATAAAGAATCACACATAAAGTGGGAGTTGTCACAGTTGCTCTTTGCTGATGACACTGTGCTCTTGGGAGATTCTGAAGAGAAGTTGCAGAGTTTGGTGGATGAATTTGGTAGGGTGTGCAAAAGAAGAAAATTAAAAGTGAATACAGGAAAGAGTAAGGTTATGAGGATAACAAAAAGATTAGGTGATGAAAGATTGGATATCAGATTGGAGGGAGAGAGTATGGAGGAGGTGAATGTATTCAGATATTTGGGAGTGGACGTGTCAGCAGATGGGTCTATGAAAGATGAGGTGAATCATAGAATTGATGAGGGGAAAAGTGTGAGTGGTGCACTTAGGAGTCTGTGGAGACAAAGAACTTTGTCCTTGGAGGAAAAGAGGGGAATGTATGAGAGTAGAGTTTTACCAACGCTCTTATATGGGTGTGAAGCATGGGTGATGAATGTTGCAGCGAGGAGAAGGCTGGAGGCAGTGGAGATGTCATGTCTGAGGGCAATGTGTGGTGTGAATATAATACAGAGAATTCGTACTTTGGAAGTTAGGAGGAGGTGCGGGATTACCAAAACTGTTGTCCAGAGGGCTGAGGAAGGGTTGTTGAGGTGGTTCGGACATGTAGAGAGAATGGAGCGAAACAGAGTGACTTCAAGAGTGTATCAGTCTGTAGTGGAAGGAAGGCGGGGTAGGGGTCGGCCTAGGAAAGGTTGGAGGGAGGGGGTAAAGGAGGTTTTGTGTGCGAGGGGCTTGGACTTCCAGCAGGCATGCGTGAGCGTGTTTGATAGGAGTGAATGGAGACAAATGGTTTTTAATACTTGACGTGCTGTTGGAGTGTGAGCAAAGTAACATTTATGAAGGGGTTCAGGGAAACCGGCAGGCCGGACTTGAGTCCTGGAGATGGGAAGTACAGTGCCTGCACTCTGAAGGAGGGGTGTTAATGTTGCAGTTTAAAAACTGTAGTGTAAAGCACCCTTCTGCAAGACAGTGATGGAGTGAATGATGGTGAAAGTTTTTCTTTTTCGGGCCACCCTGTTCGGGCCACCATGTAAAATAGAAAGAGACAGGCGCTCCCTTTACAGGCGACGGAAAAGAATAACAGAGCGGCTAAAAGAGGTCAATATATCTGAAATGCGTAGGGAGACACTGGTCAGAGAAATAGTAAGCATCGAACTTAAGCTAAAAGAATCCTTTAGGAGTCAGGAATCGCGGGAAGAACTAAAAGCCATAAATGAAATCGAAAGAAACCCAAAGTATTTCTTCTCCTATGCCAAATCAAAATCGAGAACAACGTCCAGTATTGGGCCCCTACTTAAACAAGATGGGTCCTACACAGATGACAGCAAGGAAATGAGTGAGCTACTCAAGTCCCAATATGACTCAGTTTTTAGCAAGCCGCTAACCAGACTGAGAGTCGAAGATCAAAATGAATTTTTTATGAGAGAGCCACAAAATTTGATTAACACCAGCCTATCCGATGTTATCCTGACGCCAAATGACTTCGAACAGGCGATAAATGACATGCCCATGCACTCTGCCCCAGGGCCAGACTCATGGAACTCTGTGTTCATCAAGAACTGCAAGAAGCCCCTATCACGAGCCTTTTCCATCCTATGGAGAGGGAGCATGGACACGGGGGTCGTCCCACAGTTACTAAAAACAACAGACATAGCCCCACTCCACAAAGGGGGCAGTAAAGCAACAGCAAAGAACTACAGACCAATAGCACTAACATCCCATATCATAAAAATCTTTGAAAGGGTCCTAAGAAGCAAGATCACCACCCATCTAGAAACCCATCAGTTACACAACCCAGGGCAACATGGGTTTAGAACAGGTCGCTCCTGTCTGTCTCAACTATTGGATCACTACGACAAGGTCCTAAATGCACTAGAAGACAAAAAGAATGCAGATGTAATATATACAGACTTTGCAAAAGCCTTCGACAAGTGTGACCATGGCGTAATAGCGCACAAAATGCGTGCTAAAGGAATAACAGGAAAAGTCGGTCGATGGATCTATAATTTCCTCACTAACAGAACACAGAGAGTAGTCGTCAACAGAGTAAAGTCTGAGGCAGCTACGGTGAAAAGCTCTGTTCCACAAGGCACAGTACTCGCTCCCATCTTGTTCCTCATCCTCATATCCGACATAGACAAGGATGTCAGCCACAGCACCGTGTCTTCCTTTGCAGATGACACCCGAATCTGCATGACAGTGTCTTCCATTGCAGACACTGCAAAGCTCCAGGCGGACATCAACCAAATCTTTCAGTGGGCTGCAGAAAACAATATGAAGTTCAACGATGAGAAATTTCAATTACTCAGATATGGTAAACATGAGGAAATTAAATCTTCATCAGAGTACAAAACAAATTCTGGCCACAAAATAGAGCGAAACACCAACGTCAAAGACCTGGGAGTGATTATGTCGGAGGATCTCACCTTCAAGGACCATAACATTGTATCAATCGCATCTGCTAGAAAAATGACAGGATGGATAATGAGAACCTTCAAAACTAGGGAGGCCAAGCCCATGATGACACTCTTCAGGTCACTTGTTCTATCTAGGCTGGAATATTGCTGCACACTAACAGCACCTTTCAAGGCAGGTGAAATTGCCGACCTAGAAAATGTACAGAGAACTTTCACGGCGCGCATAACGGAGATAAAACACCTCAATTACTGGGAGCGCTTGAGGTTCCTAAACCTGTATTCCCTGGAACGCAGGAGGGAGAGATACATGATTATATACACCTGGAAAATCCTAGAGGGACTTGCACACGAAAATCACTCACTACGAAAGCAAAAGACTTGGCAGACGATGCACCATCCCCCCAATGAAAAGCAGGGGTGTCACTAGCACGTTAAGAGACCATACAATAAGTGTCAGGGGCCCGAGACTGTTCAACTGCCTCCCAGCACACAAGGGAGATTACCAACAGACCCCTGGCAGTCTTCAAGCTGGCACTGGACAAGCACCTAAAGTCAGTTCCTGATCAGCCGGGCTGTGGCTCGTACGTTAGTTTGCGTGCAGCCAGCAGCAACAGCCTGGTTGATCAGGCTCTTATCCACCAGGAGGTCTGGTCACAGACCGGGCCGCGGGGGCGTTGACCCCGGAACTCTCTCCAGGTAAACTCCAGGTGGGAATCGGCCAGTGTGATAATAAAAATAATAAAAAATATATTAACATTATTGGCTTACAGACTACTTAACACTAAGGATTTTATCATACACAAATAACCCGCACATAAAAGAGAGAAGCTTACGACGACGTTTCGGTCCGACTTGGACCATTGACAAAGTCACACTTTGTCAATGGTCCAAGTCGGACCGAAACGTCGTCGTAAGCTTCTCTCTTTTATGTGCGGGGTATTTGTGTATCGTTCCAGTCACGGTATTGTGCCTTTTTTGTTATGATTTTATCATAGTTGTCCAGTAGGACAGTAATTATTTCATAGTTGAACAGTAGATTATTAATTATAAGTGAATTAAATTTGTATAAGACAAAGGATATATTCATATAGTCTAAAATGCTTTTTGTGAAAACAATGGTTCAATTATATTCCTGTCAACAATGGATAAAAGGTTCAAAGTGATTGTTGAAGTTATGATGTGGGAGTACATAGGTGAGTATGTGTGTACTGAGTATTTAGCATTTAGTCTAGGGTGATTAAGTGGCTTTTGAGAAGAGTCTTAAACTGATTTTCAGACTGGGTTACTTTAATATAGTCTGGTAATGAATTCCATATTTTAGGGCCCTTTATGTTTACCTGGAGTTTACCTGGAGAGAGTTTCGGGGGTCAACGCCCCCGCGGCCCGGTCTGTGACCAGGCCTCCTGGTGGATCAGCGCCTGATCAACCAGGCTGTTGCTGCTGGCTGCACGCAAACCAACGTACGAGCCACAGCCCGGCTGATCAGGAACTGACTTTAGGTGCTTGTCCAGTGCCAGCTTGAAGACTGCCAGGGGTCTGTTGGTAATCCCCCTTATGTGTGCTGGGAGGCAGTTGAACAGTCTCGGGCCCCTGACACTTATTGTATGGTCTCTTAACGTGCTAGTGACACCCCTGCTTTTCATTGGGGGGATGGTGCATCGTCTGCTTTCGTAGTGAGTGATTTTCGTGTGCAAGTTCGGTACTAGTCCCTCTAGGATTTTCCAGGTGTATATAATCATGTCTCTCTCCCTCCTGCGTTCCAGGGAATACAGGTTTAGAAACCTCAAGCGCTCCCAGTAATTGAGGTGTTTTATCTCCGTTATGCGCGCCGTGAAAATTCTCTGTACATTTTCTAGGTCGGCAATTTCACCTGCCTTGAAAGGTGCTGTTAGAGTGCAGCAATATTCCAGCCTAGATAGAACAAGTGACCTGAAGAGTGTCATCATGGGCTTGGCCTCCCTAGTTTTGAAGGTTCTCATTATCCATCCTGTCATTTTTCTAGCAGATGCGATTGATACAATGTTATGGTCCTTGAAGGTGAGATCCTCCGACATAATCACTCCCAGGTCTTTGACGTTGGTGTTTCGCTCTATTTCGTGGCCAGAATTTGTTTTGTACTCTGATGAAGATTTAATTTCCTCGTGTTTACCATATCTGAGTAATTGAAATTTCTCATCGTTGAACTTCATATTGTTTTCTGCAGCCCACTGAAAGATTTGGTTGATGTTCGCCTGGAGCCTTGCAGTGTCTGCAATGGAAGACACTGTCATGCAGATTCGGGTGTCATCTGCAAAGGAAGACACGGTGCTGTGGCTGACATCCTTGTCTATGTCGGATATGAGGATGAGGAACAAGATGGGAGCTAGTACTGTGCCTTGTGGAACAGAGCTTTTCACCGTAGCTGCCTCGGACTTTACTCTGTTGACGACTACTCTGTGTGTTCTGTTAGTGAGGAAATTATAGATCCATCGACCGACTTTTCCTGTTATTCCTTTAGCGCGCATTTTGTGCGCTATTACGCCATGGTCACACTTGTCGAAGGCTTTTGCAAAGTCTGTATATATTACATCTGCATTCTTTTTGTCTTCTAGTGCATTTAGGACCTTGTCGTAGTGATCCAGTAGTTGAGACAGACAGGAGCGACCTGTTCTAAACCCATGTTGCCCTGGGTTGTGTAACTGATGGGTTTCTAGATGGGTGGTGATCTTGCTTCTTAGGACCCTTTCAAAGATTTTTATGATATGGGATGTTAGTGCTATTGGTCTCTAGTTCTTTGCTGTTGCTTTACTGCCCCCTTTGTGGAGTGGGGCTATGTCTGTTGTTTTTAGTAACTGAGGGACGACCCCCGTGTCCATGCTCCCTCTCCATAGGATGGAAAAGGCTCGTGATAGGGGCTTCTTGCAGTTCTTGATGAACACAGAGTTCCATGAGTCTGGCCCTGGAGCAGAGTGCATGGGCATGTCATTTATCGCCTGTTCGAAGTCATTTGGCGTCAGGATAACATCGGATAGGCTTGTGTTAATCCAATTTTGTGGCTCTCTCATAAAAAATTCATTTTGATCTTCGACTCTCAGTCTGGTTAGTGGCTTGCTAAAAACTGAGTCATATTGGGACTTGAGTAGCTCACTCATTTCCTTGCTGTCATCTGTGTAGGACCCATCTTGTTTAAGTAGGGGCCCAATACTGGGCGTTGTTCTCGATTTTGATTTGGCATAGGAGAAGAAATACTTTGGGTTTCTTTCGATTTCATTTATAGCTTTTAGTTCTTCCCGCGATTCCTGACTCCTAAAGGATTCTTTTAGCTTAAGTTCGATGCTTGCTATTTCTCTGACCAGTGTCTCCCTGCGCATTTCAGATATATTGACCTCTTTTAGCCGCTCTGTTATTCTTTTCCGTCGCCTGTAAAGGGAGCGCCTGTCTTTCTATTTTACATCTACTCCTTTTTCTTAGAGGAATAAGCCTTGTGCATACATCGAGTGCCACCGAGTTAATCTGTTCTAGGCATAAGTTTGGGTCTGTGTTGCTTAGTATATCTTCCCAGCTTATATCGGTTAGGACTTGGTTTACTTGGTCCCACTTTATGTTTTTGTTATTGAAGTTGAATTTGGTGAATGCTCCCTCGTGACTAGTCTCATTTTGTCGGTCTGGGGCTCCTCGCATACATGTCTGAACCTCAATTATGTTGTGATCTGAGTATATTGTTTTTGATATGGTGACATTTCTTATCAGATCATCATTGTTAGTGAATATGAGGTCTAGTGTATTCTCCAGTCTAGTAGGCTCTATTATTTGCTGGTTTAAATTGAATTTTGTGCAGAGATTTAAAAGCTCGTGTGAGTGTGAGTTTTCATCAGAGCTGCCTCCTGGTGTTATTACTGCAACAATATTATTTGCTATATTCCTCCATTTTAGGTGCCTTAAGTTGAAATCCCCCAGGAGCAAGATGTTGGGTGCAGGAGCTGGAAGATTTTCCAGACAGTGGTCAATTTTTAACAGCTGTTCCTGGAATTGCTGGGATGTTGCATCCGGAGGCTTGTAGACTACCACAATGACTAGGTTTTGGTTCTCGACCTTTACTGCTAAAACTTCCACTACGTCATTTGAGGCATTAAGCAGTTCTGTGCAAACAAGTGACTCTGCAATGTACAGGCCAACCCCCCCCCCCCCCCCTTTTGCCTGTTCACTCTGTCACATCTGTATAGGTTGTAACCTGGGATCCATATTTCATTGTCCAAGTGATCCTTTATGTGGGTCTCAGTGAAAGCCGCGAACATTGCCTTTGCCTCTGCAAGCAGTCCACGGATGAAAGGTATTTTGTTGTTTGTTGCTGGCTTTAGACCCTGTATATTTGCAAAGAAGAATGTTATCGGACTGGTGGTATTGTTGGTACTGGGGGGGGATTTTTTTTCCGGCATTAGTATCTGTATCTGTTGGTTTGGAGTGGAGGCCATCGACTGTGGTTCCACTCCAGGAATGACTGGATTTGGTGTACGATTTCTGCCATTTCCTGCCAGTTTTTTTCCTTCCTGGCACTAAAAAACCTCTCCCTCTTGAGTGGCTGTGGCTACCCAGGTTTTCCCATGGCCTGGATGTTTTGTATCTTTTTGTCCCCTTTAGATGGTATGCCTGGCAATTTAAGTTATAGCACAGTCTTTCCTGTACTGAAGAGGTACACATTTCAGGGTGAAAAAGCTTACAGGAAGGGAGTTTGCATTTTCCTGTTGTCATATGGGCATGGCATTTTCTAGGGTGGTCATAGTTGCACGTCCCATCTGTTTTTCCAGATTTTCCATGCCAGCAGATACCAAGTGCATAGTATGTGCACAGGCTTGGTTTCCGCTTGCCTTGGGTTTCTGTGACTGTATTCCCTGTTGGTGCATGTTTCCCTGTCTTACTTCTATCCTCCCTAGCACCAACAAAGGAGCTCCCACCAGTTGTTTTTGGTAATTTATCCTCACTATTGCTATTGGAGTCCTCTTGTTTGCTATTTCCTGCGGTATTTCTAGTTTGCAATATTGGTTTTATCTTATCTTTGACTACACTTGTTTCCCTACTATGGCTCCTGTCCCCTATGAGGTCATTTATATGTATTCCTTCCTGCGTATAATTCCCGACTACCTGGACAAAATCTCCAGCTTCACCATTACTGTCTCCCAGGACAGTATCTCCAGCTTCACCATTTCTGTCTCCCAGGACAGCACCTCCAGCTTCACCATTACTGTCTCCCAGGACAGCACCTCCAGCTTTACTATTACTGTCTCCCAGGACATCACCTCCAGCCTTACAGTTTGTGACTACATGGCCAGTATCAAGGGCAGTACCATTCAGCCCAGACTTTTTATGTTCCCATCTGTTGTAGAGTTTTTACACAGTGTGATATGGACACGAGGTATATCAAAAAGAGATCTGTGTCTTGTGTTGTGGTCATGTGTCCTGTTTAAGTTGGTGAGAAGAAGTTTGAGTGGAGGGTTTATATTTGCGTGTATTGTTCTGTGTATGTAGTAGGCACATGAATAAGTATGGATGTTCTTAATTGTGAGCAAATTCAGACTTTTGAAAATTGGTGGAGTATGCTGGCGGGAGTGGGAATTCGTTATCATTCTTACTGCTGCCTTTTGCTGGGTTATGAGGGGTTTTAGTTGATTGGATGTTGTTGATCCCCATGCACAAATTCCATATGTAAGATAAGGGTATACGAGTGTATGGTACAGTGCCAGGAGAGCTGATTGTGGAACGTAGTACCTTATCTTTGATAGTATGCTTACAGTCTTGGAGATTTTCTTGGTGATTTGTTGTATGTGTCCGGAACTTAAGGCTACTGTCAAGGTGGATACCTAGGAATTTTCCCTCTGAGAGTCTTGTGACTGATGATCCATTTAGCGTTATGTTAATCGGATCATTTGCAGCTTTGTTTCCAAACTGAATGAAATAGGTTTTTATCAGTATTCAGGGTAAGTTTATTAGTCATCATCCAGGCAGATATTTTCTGCAATTCGGCATTGACTGTGTTTGCTAGTATGACTGTGTTTGGGTGGGAAAAGACGTATGTAGTGTCATCTGCAAATAATGTGGGTTTGAGTAGCTGTGATGCATTCGGTAGATCATTGATGTAGATGAGAAAGAGAAGTGGTCCAAGGACGCTTCCTTGTGGGACTCCTACTGTGATTGGTTATGTGGAAGAGTTTGCATCATTTGCATACACATATTGAGTTCTGTTACTAAGGTATGATTTAAGGTAGTTCAGGGAGTGGCCTCTGATACCATAGTGCGTTAATTTGGAGTACAGCAGTTCATGGTCGACTGTATAGAAAGCTTTACGTAAATCGATGAAAATGCCCAGCGTGACTTCTTTCTTTTCGAGTGCGGTATATATTAGTTCTAGCATGTGTATGATAGCATCATTCGTGCTTTTATTATTCCTGAATCCAAACCGAAAAGGGTTTAATATGTTGTGTGAGACGAGGTAGGAATAGATCCGTCTATGAATTAATTTTTCAAAGATTTTAAAGAGCAGTGGTAAGTTAGATATTGGTCTATAGTTATTCAAGTCAGCTTGGTCACCTCCTTTGTGGATCGGAGTGACCCTCGTTATTTTGAGGATTGTTGGGAAGGTAGCTGATTCAATGGATTTGTTAAAGAGCGTTGCAATAATTGGTGACAATACTCGAGAAGCTTTTTTGTACATAAAAGCAGGCAAGCTGTTTATGTCTCCTGCCTTGTTTTTAAGGGTGCTTATGATGAACGTAACTTCTATGGGGTTGGTTGGATCTAGGAATAGCGTATTTGGGTAGGTACCTATGAGGTAGTCTGATGGACGGGTGTTTACGCTTGGTATTTTGTTCGCTAGATTTTTACCTATGGTGGAGAAGAAAACATTGAGTCTGTTTGCTGTTTCAGTAGGTGTGAGTGGGGGTTCATCTGATTGTTAGTTTGATTGTTTTGTTTTTGGATAACTTTTTATTTTCAAGAATTTCAGACAGTTTTCCAGTTTTTTTTTCATATCACTACACCAAAACCTCTGGTCACTTTAAGAAGGAAGGAACAACACACTACTCAATTATTTTATTATCTTAAGGGAAAGCAGTGAGCCCATATGGGTCATACAATGCCTGAGGAATGGGAGGTAATCAGGTTTGATGCAAGGAATCGGAGGACAACTCCAATTCTGATGGGAAAACACTACCCAGTAGTTCTGGTGTCAGAGGAGTTGGCCAATGGCTATGTAATTATTAAATTCAGCTCGCTTCAGGGGGATCTGAGAGTCGGTTTAAGAGGTAATATGTACTATGAATTTTATGTTATCAACAAAATGATTTCTTCCTTCAGGTTGGTTGCAGGGAACACTTGATGGCCGCACAGGACTTTTTCCTGTTGATTATGTTGTACCAATTGCCAGGTCAGAAGCCAGAATTGCTGCTTCAGCTGCTGCTTCTGCTACTACCAGTACTGTTGTTACCACTGCAACCACCACCATTGCTGCTACCAAGGTAAGAACTGCTGAAGGAGTAAAAAATTAACACACAGAAGGAGTTAAAGGTGTTGAAATATTAGCATTTTGAAAAGGTATCCATATATTGAATTATATCTAAGATATTATTAAAGCAAAGGCTAAAGAGAAGTTGGACCAAGTATCAAGATGTTTATTCTGTGGTTAGCAATGAAGTACATGTGTGGAGAGAAAGAAAGAGGTGACAATGTTAGTAATGGTGGGGATAGCACAAGAATTTCATGATTAATATGAATGTTTACATAAATACTAGTGGATGTGGGTGATGAAAATAACTTTTCTGACAGTGATGCATAATTTTTGTTTAGCCTCAGGTTGATGTCCTCGAAACAAGCTTGATAGAAAACGAGTCTGAAATGCGAAGTGCTCTAAGTGCAGGCACTTGGATTCAGCAGCCCATCCACACCAACCCCCGCATCCAGTCTCATCATGATGACTCTGGCCACTCTTCTGGTGGAGAGGGAGGTGGTGGGCCAGGTAGTGGTGAAGGTCCAGGAAGTGGAGGAGGGCCAGGTAGTGGAGGGGGTGGGAGCCAGCCTGTGGTCCATGACGGGAAGCACTCTTTGCTTCAGTTTGCCCTCCAGCATTTCAGATTGTCCAAAGAACAAGGCATTGTGCAGTCTGATGGTACACTCCAGACCAACAAAACCAAGAAGAAGAAGGGCAACAAGGACCACGTTGCAGAGTGGACATGGAAAGAGCAGGTTTGTTAAAAAAAAATGTCAATTATTTGAGATTATAATAAAGATTATCTCTCTCAAATTAGAAGGTAAAAGGGAAAGGAGACATCAACATCAAGCTCTCTGAAATGGGCTGTGTAGTTTGAGGATACCTTATTTATATAAATGATAAAACCTGTATCTTGTATTAAGAGCCATTGTGTGCGAAATACTAATTTCATCTAGGAATATCAAGGCATTTACTTAATCAAATATGGAAAAATAAAGTAGGAGTGAAGGACTGTGAGGTTTTAGCAAAGATTTTATTGACTAGTTCTCCATCATGGTTCAGACAGAATGGGTAGCTGTTTTGACGAGGACAGCTTTAAGAAAAAACAGGAGCAATTAAGTTGAATTGGTGATAAGGTTAGGATTCTTTAGATCTGCAGCTGAACACATTTGTTGTTAGGTAAGACACATATGCAACAGTTAGACAACTTTATTCCGAAACGTTTCGCCTACACAGTAGGCTTCTTCAGTCGAATACAGAAAGTAGGCAGGAACAGTAGAGATGTGAAGACGATGTAATCAGTCCATCACCCTTAAAGTCGTAGAATTTGAGGTTGTCAGTCCCTCGGCCTGGAGAAGTTCAGTTCCATAGTCAGGAACTATCTGAAGATCAAGCGACAGTGCGGAGACTTAAATACTGTCGGAAGGAGAGGTGCAGGGTAGTAGTAGTAGTAGTAGTAGTAGTAGTGAGAGGCAACTGAGAGGTCATGTCCCTCTCAGATCCAACCCTTCTCACTTGAAAAGCTTGTCCAAGGTGTTTTCTGTACCAAGATGCCACGTGTTGCAGTGTCTGACAAGATGAACATCAAAATGGTATACAATACCGACAGGTTGTTAGGTAAGACACATATGTGTCTTACCTAACAACCTGTCGGTATTGTATACCATTTTGATGTTCATCTTGTCAGACACTGCAACACGTGGCATCTTGGTACAGAAAACACCTTGGACAAGCTTTTCAAGTGAGAAGGGTTGGATCTGAGAGGGACATGACCTCTCAGTTGCCTCTCACTACTACTACTACTACTACTACTACTACTACCCTGCACCTCTCCTTCCGACAGTATTTAAGTCTCCGCACTGTCGCTTGATCTTCAGATAGTTCCTGACTATGGAACTGAACTTCTCCAGGCCGAGGGACTGACAACCTCAAATTCTACGACTTTAAGGGTGATGGACTGATTACATCGTCTTCACATCTCTACTGTTCCTGCCTACTTTCTGTATTCGACTGAAGAAGCCTACTGTGTAGGCGAAACGTTTCGGAATAAAGTTGTCTAACTGTTGCATATGTGTCTTACCTAACAACCTGTCGGTATTGTATACCATTTTGAACACATTTGTGATGAATGGTTCAAGATTAT
The DNA here is from genome assembly GCF_038502225.1 of Cherax quadricarinatus. Taxonomy (NCBI): domain Eukaryota; kingdom Metazoa; phylum Arthropoda; class Malacostraca; order Decapoda; family Parastacidae; genus Cherax; species Cherax quadricarinatus. The sequence goes on from NC_091342.1 coordinate 10,655,846, forward strand.
ACATACTACTAAACAATTTAATGGTCTTCATAGTCATTAGGGATGGGGGCATTGGAATACTTTACCCTCAATGGATCTGACATGTATCAAGAAAACAACTATGCTATGGATCTTCATAAGAAAAATTGCTATTTGTCTTCTAAAGAAGTTTCTCCAACTAGGATGTTCAGATAAGAACTTGGTATTGTAAAAACTTTTTTAATGCTTTTTGTAGGTTGAGATGGTAAAGTTCAGCCAGTCACCACTCTCTGCATCATTGCTTCCATTGGAGCCTGAGTTGAGCCAGATGGCTGTGGAGAGCTTTGTGGCAGTGATGCGCTATATGGGAGATTACCCTATGGCACCCCAACACACTGAAGTTCATTGTGTCTACACCATTCTTATGGTTAGTGGATTACTCCTTCATGATAAAGTTGATATGTTAGCCAAGAAGAGTACCCAGAAGAAGAATGTAGAATATAACTTTGGTATAACTGTGTTTAGCATTAGGAATAATATTAGGAGAGAAGTAAATAATGAAAATGATTGTTATAGGAATGCAGTTAGAAGCCTGAGTAGATCAATAACCCACTATGATAACATGAACGTAGATAAGTATGTTTATGGAGCAACTTGCAATGTGAACAGACTGACTTGATGTTGTAGTGGCCAGGCTTAGGCTTGGTTACAAGTACTTCTGGCAGTTTGGGAGAGACACAGATGATGATCAAACTAAATGTAAATTATGTGATCAGGCATATGGTCACTCTCTTGAACACTGTGCTTAATTGTCCACTTATTGAGGAATACAGAGACAGTATAATAACCTATGTGACATGTCAAGATATCTTATTAATGAAAATAAGATGCCAGATATACTAAGCAAATTTCCTAAATTTGCTTGCAACAGATAAGTGAACTATAGATATGTAGATATAAATCCATATGTATTCCTGTTAACCCTTTGGGGCCTAGTTCCTAGGCCTTTTGTGTATCCATATGCTCTCGCGCTACCGTCCACAGGATGGATATGGGGTGCACAATAAACTAGCCACTTCGGTGGCAAAATCTAATCTTATGGTTAGTGGGACAAGAAATTTGTCTTTGGACATCTTATGTAATCGATAATTCTGTGGTAAGGATTATTTGGTGTAATGTGTATACGAGTCTGCTTATTTAACTTAATCTTTCTTCTTTGAACAAACCGGCTGTATCCCACTGAGGCAGGGTGGCCCAAAAAGAAAAACAAAAGTTTCTCTTTTTTAAATTTAGTAATTTATACAGAAGGGGTTACTAGCCCCTTGCTCCTGGCATTTTAGTCGCCTCTTACAACACTCATGACTTATGGAGGAAGAATTCTGTTCTACTTCCCCATGGAGATAACAGGAAATAAACAAGAACAAGAATTAGAAAGAAAATAGAAGAAAACCCAGAGGGGTGTGTGTATATATATGCTTGTACATGTATGTGTAGTGTGACCTAAATGTAAGTAGAAGTAGCAAGACGTACCTGAAATCTTGCATGTTCATGAGACGGAAAAAAGGACTCCAGCAATCCTACCATCGTGTAAAACAATTACAGGCTTTCGTTTTACACTCACTTGCCTCCCTGGGCGGTTGCTGTCTACCAACCTACTAGCTACTAATAATTTAGGTAAATACTTTTAGGTTGGTTTAAATGCTTTAAATTTTTAAAGCTACAGCATGTTTATATACGTACATATTAAATATACTTTAGGAGCAAACATGACCAGCAAAATACCAAATTCCCATGCCAAAGTTAGAGATTACCTCGCTGATAATTACACCACACATTGCCCTTAAACATGACATCTCCACTCCCTCCAGCCACCTCCTCACTGCAGCATTTGCAACTTACGCTTCACACCCACGTAAGTGATGGTACCACTATACTCTCATACATCCCTCCTTTGCCTCCATGTACAATGTTTTTTGTCTCTGTACCTATCTTGGCTAATTCAACAGAGGCTATTCAGTAATAAATTAGCTATAAAAAAAATACTCTGTACCACTGAGAGAACTACTAGTGTGCTATCACCACCTCTTGCAGCATTGCTCAATTAATTGACAGAAATCACAACTTACCCTAGCTTCCTTCATGACATGTGTAGTTGATAGGCTTAAAATCGAAATTCCCTTAATGTGTTTTAGCTAACAAAGGTTACACCAATCTAGAAAAGTGGTGACCTAACAAATTGATAATTACTGGTCAATTTCTAACTTTATTACCTAAAAATATTCAAAAAAATAATATACTGTATATACAAATTCATAACCAAACACAATAGCCTTAACCATTGCTAGCTTGACTTTAGGCTGGAAAATGCCAATGACAATTAAAATGCTTGCTGTAATTTATTTCTCTAGAAAATAATGAATATCCAATAAGCCTCTATAATGATCTAATAATAAAATTTCAGCATCCTGCTGCTCAAATTAGGACTAATGTCCTAATTTGAGCAGCTAATTTGGGGCTCTGCTTTCTCATATGTAGTCTTGCCTCAGTGACAGACACAAATATGTGACCTTTAATTATAATGATTCAACAACTCGACCTACAAACATAGGGATGCCTCAGGGCAACGTCCTGGGCCATCTAATATTCCTTGTCAAAATCTTATGCTTTTCTACTGCCTTGCAGAAACTCTAATTCACTAATTCTGTTTACAGACAGCATCTTTTCTCTCTTGTAAAGATATGGTTATACTCAACACAATGTTAAACTTATGAAGATATCTACTGGAATGACAACAAATTTGCTCAATATTGACAAAACCTTCTATATAGTGTTTGATAACAAATCTAAAAAAAATAATTTGATCATGCATATATATGTAATCCATGCATTAAAAGACAGAATGAGGGGGAAAAAATCTTAGGCATACACAACAATAGATTAAAATTTCACACACAACTAGTACATTTCTAAGAACATTTCCATAAGTGAGTGGGTATACTTTTCAATATACACTACCTGGAGAGTGTTTTGGGGTCAACGCCCCCATGGCTTGGTCTGAGACCAGGCCTAATGGCAGATCAGGGTCTGATCAACCAGGCTGTTACTGCTGACCGCACGCAAGCTGACATACGAACCACAGCCCAATTGGTCAGGTACTATGTACTTCACTTTACTGTTATGTACTTCAGTCATTACTTGCCCCATACTATTCTGTAATCTATCCTTACCTGACCTATGGTAGTATTTGTGCATGGGGAGCTACGACAGCAAATTATCTAAAACCTGTTACTCAAAAATCTGCTATTAGAATGCACTTAATTTCTTCCAGACAACACACCCCCTTAGCAAAAAGCCTTAATTTGCTCAATATACAGTTGTTAGACTGGACAGAGTTCCCGTTCATCTCTCGCGTGAGGGTGTTTCATCTACAACTCTTAGTCGTTCTCAGGATGTAAAGCTATAGGTGTTTGGCATTTTTTTATTTAACTACAATAAAAACTTTTACTGCAGCCTGTATTATTACTGAAGTGTGGGTTGACATACAAGGGACTGGTAGTGCATATCTTTCTCAGATTGCACAGAACTAAAACACATCTAGGATTTATTACTACACTTTGTTTTTATTGAAAATTGGAAATGATACAAAGTAGAATCCATTTTTTTTACAGAACTGCCACAAGCATCATGTGTTGAGAGATGAAGTGTACTGCCAGATCATGAAGCAGACAACCAACAATAAATCTTCCATCCCAGACTCCTGCCAAAGGGGCTGGAGACTCTTCTCCATTGTGGCAGCATATTTCACTTGCTCAGAAAACCTCAAGCCTTACCTCTTTAAATATCTCGAAACAGCAGCTTATGATAAAAGAAGAGCTTATCATGGTAAGTGTATATTTATTGCAGGTGTTAGACACAAGGGTTATAAAATACACGAGGAACAGAAAAACAATGTTGCTTTTCACCTTGATGACTTGAATTCATCTAGTCTTTATCTCTTAGCTATGAAGGTTTTTCATGTCTAAGAGAGATAACGTTGGTGATTATGCATGCCTACACGGTAAATTTTATAATAGGCTTTATCACTGTAATGTATGCAATTCTAGTTGCATTAGAAATTCAGTAACTATGTATTGAATTTTATTACTTTACTGTAAATTCTGTATCAGAGTTCTACACAAATCTGCAAGTTAGTCTGTCTACAAGTTTTGTTATACTGCATAAGAATTATTTACAGGAACAGCAATGGTGTGTCTTCAAAATCTTCGTAAGACGTTTAATTATGGTGGACGTAAAAATGTTCCCAGCATTGAGGAGATAACTGCCATAACTGCTGGTCGCAATTCTAAGCGGCAAATCTACAGACTTCCGGGAGGAACTGAAAGAGTTATCAATACCAAGAGTACTTCAGTGGTTCAGGTAAGAGGGGTTTGTAATGTAGTCCATTATAAAAAAAAAAAAGTCTTTTTCAACTAGATGTACTATGACCAAGTTTGCACAGTACAGGTGCTCCTTGACTTACGATGGTTTGACTTTATGGTGGTGCAGTATACCTGGAGAGAGTTCCGGGGGTCAATGCCCCTGCGGCCCGGTCTGTGACCAGGCCTCCTGGTGGATCAGAGCCTGATCAACCAGGCTGTTACTGCTGGCTGCACACAAACCAACGTACGAGCCACAGCCCGGCTGGTCAGGAACCGACTTTAGGTGCTTGTCCAGTGCCAGCTTGAAGACTGCCAGGGGTCTGTTGGTAATCCCCCTTATGTATGCTGGGAGGCAGTTGAACAGTCTCGGGCCCCTGACACTTATTGTATGGTCTCTTAACGTGCTAGTGACACCCCTGCTTTCCATTGGGGGGATGTTGCATCGTCTGTCAAGTCTTTTGCTTTCGTAGTGAGTGATTTTCATGTGCAAGTTCGGTACTAGTCCCTCTAGGATTTTCCAGGTGTATATAATCATGTATCTCTCCCGCCTGCATTCCAGGGAATACAGGTTCAGGAACCTCAAGCGCTCCCAGTAATTGAGGTGTTTTATCTCCGTTATGCGCGCCGTGAAGGTTCTCTGTACATTTTCTAGGTCAGCAATTTCACCTGCCTTGAAAGGTGCTGTTGGTGTGCAGCAATATTCCAGCCTAGATAGGACAAGTGACCTGAAGAGTGTCATCATGGGCTTGGCCTCCCTAGTTTTGAAGGTTTTCATTATCCATCCTGTCATTTTTCTAGCAGATGCAATTGATACAATGTTGTGGTCCTTGAAGGTGAGATCCTCCGACATGATCACTCCCAGGTCTTTGACGTTGGTGTTTCGCTCTATTTTGTGGCCAGAATTTATTTTGTACTCTGATGAAGATTTAATTTCCTCGTGTTTACCATATCTGAGTAATTGAAATTTCTCATCGTTGAACTTCATATTGTTTTCTGCAGCCCACTGAAAGATTTGGTTGATGTCTGCCTGGAGCCTTGCAGTGTCTGCAATGGAAGACACTGTCATGCAGATTCGGGTGTCATCTGCAAAGGAAAACTCGGTGCTGTGGCTGACATCCTTGTCTGTCAGATATGAGGATGAGGAACAAGATGGGAGCAAGTACTGTTCCTTGTGGAACAGAGCTTTTCACCGTAGCTGCCTCGGACTTTACTCTGTTGACTACTACTCTGTGTTCTGTTAGTGAGGAAATTATAGATCCATCGACCGACTTTTCCTGTTATCCCTTTAGCACGCATTTTGTGCGCTATTACGCCATGGTCACACTTGTCGAAGGCTTTTGCAAAGTCTGTATATATTACATCTGCATTCTTTTTGTCTTCTAGTGCATCTAGGACCTTGTCGTAGTGATCCAATAGTTGAGACAGACAGGAGCGACCTGTTTTAAACCCATGTTGCCCTGGGTTGTGTAACTGATGGGTTTCTAGATGGGTGGTGATCTTGCTTCTTAGGACCCTTTCAAAGATTTTTATGATATGGGATGTTAGTGCTATCGGTCTGTAGTTCTTTGCTGTTGCTTTACTGCGACTACTTCTGGAGCTGAAACTTAAGCATAAAGGTGGCAAGTTTATAACTTATATACATTATACTTTTTAATACTGGTTTTTAGTTTGAGTGATTATTTACTAATTCAGTGACAGTAGTTATTTATTTACTTGTTTAGCATGATATATTCATATTCAATTTATGATATTTTCGACTCGCAATGGGTTCGTTGGAACATAACCCCCCCATAAGTTGAGGAGCACCTGTACATGAAAGATGGTGTGTGGTACGTTATATTTTTCAGATACAGCAGCACTCTGATGGAGTGAGGATGTTACAGTTAGAGAGTAATATAAATTGTGATGTCTTCGACTCTCCTTGCCCTGGGCAAAGAGAGAGAGAAAAGTAATTTACTATTTTTTTTTAACTCTGGCTTCTGACCAATGAAAAACTGCATTCACCTGTCACTTGTCTTTAGCTGCCATTCCAGAAGACCACAAACAGTTTTCCAGTGTTCACTGAGCTGCAACATAATCATCCCACAATCAAAATGGCAGCCTTTGTGTTTTCCAAGCTCTAAAACTGAAATTTGGGTATCTGGTTTCTGAATTTCTTGTTTATCTAGCTTACATTTAATACCATACGCAAGATATAAATCACTTCTCTGAGCTAACATTTTCATGTCTTTTTGCATAGGTCATGGACCTGGAGGCCTAGTCTGGGACCAGCCCATGAACACATTGACCTGACAATATCCTTCAGGAATCCTTCAAATTATTCCAGTGTTCCCTACACCTTCCAGTCACCCCGTTTCATATTCTCTCTGCTAACCTATCATTTGTCATTCTAGATTATTAAGTTACCTCAACAGCCCCTCTTCTGCTCTTTTCAGTTGTACCTTTCATACAACCACAGTCTTGTAATTTCTTCATGCCTTGCAAAATATTCCATAATATTCACAAAATACACTTATCTTGGACAAAACATTCCACTGCCTCTAACCTCCTTGTTGGAGCTTTCAAATACCATGAACTAAATCAGTGATGGTACAGCTATACTGATTCTATTAGTATTCATTTTTTTCATGACGGCTTTATTTTCTGTGTGACATCCTTCATAGACTCATTGAGTGTTAGATCTATTTCCAACTATCTGTATACCATGTATTCACTTTATTCTCATCCCATTCTGACCTCTAATCTTGTATTCCTTAATAAAGGTGACCAGTCAATTTATTTTCTTAGCTACAGTGCAAAAAATGTTTGTTAATAATTTGGAATGTTGAAGGACGAAGTTTTTAGTCTAATCAATACAGTACATTTATTTGGAGGGTGTTAGAGATCCTTATTTGTTTGCATTGTGTATTGTATATGATTGTAATTTTCCATTCATGGGGAAAATTGGGTGAAACAGGCAGTTAACTTCACACTAGATGATTGTTAATTCATTTTCTTTAACAGGATATTATTGAGGAGATGTGTAACATGATTGGTGTGAGGAATCCACATGAACAAGAGGAATACAGCTTGTACTGTATTGTTGAAGGTGACACTTTCACCATGCCACTTGCTAGGGAGGAATATATTCTCGATGTCACAACAGAATTATTGAAAAATCAACAGGTTATTATGTGCTTTATTAATACTACAGTACATATGATATATTGACTTGCTAAACTTTTATGTAATCTACAGTTTAACTTTTTTTTATTGTATGGCTTTGATTAGGGTTGATGAATATTTTGACTACAGTAAACCTTGTATGTCTGAAATCTAATGCATGGGTATTTTTTTCAGGTGTTCTACTTGATATTTTGTAGAAGTGTATGGTATTACCCATTGCGTTCTGATAACCCATTGTATTATGAGGTTGTGTTCAATCAGATTGCTCCAGACTACCTTGAAGGTCTGCTCTTAGTAACGCCAGGAGAGCAGCTCCAGCAAGAAGTTATTGTGAGTTATAAACACACGCAAGCCTTGTACTATTGTGTACTGCATGTTACAAATACTTCATGACTACATTTGCTTTGAAATGGTACACCTAATTTAATGAAATTCATAATGTATTTGCAGTATGACATTGCCAAAGTTGCTGCTCTCCTTCACCGTGCTGCTGACCTTGAAGAGATGCCCAGTATGAAAGAAGTAAAATACTTGTTGCCAAAACCTGCACTAACTGTGCGAGATGTGAAACCTCCACAGTGGGTCAATATGGTCCAATCCGCCTGGCCAGAGGTTTCTGCCCTCACTAGTTTACAAGCCAAGGCACAAGTTCTTGGTATGTAGGATAATATTTTGTAAAATGTCATGATGTTCCTATAAAAGAAACTTTGAGTGGTATTGCTTAAATTAAAAATTCACACAAATTATGATCGTTATTTTAACAGTATAACATAAAGGGTGAAGGAATAAAGCTTAAATTCATAATGTTGGACTACTTCATTGACAGAAATCCTCCAAATGTGGCCACTATTTGGGTCATCCTTCTTCGCTGTTAAGAGAATAATGGAACCAAAGGAAAGAACGGATCATATCCTGGCTCTGAACAAAAATGGAGTTCATTTCCTTGATCTTCTTACTCATGTAAGTTAAAAAAAGAAAGTTTTTCTGTACCAAATAAACACATTTGTTATATTTGCATGGATCTTGCTACAGAATTACTTAGCTATTAACAGCATTTAAAGGGAGACTTTAAAAACATTCTTATTGATCAAAGCATACCTTAAGAATAACCATGGTGATATTGATGTTTACACCTACTAAATGTGTGCTAGTTTACTAGAGCATTATCATTTGTTGCCCCACCCACTAAAATAATCATTATATGCTGGCAGGAAACATTGACCAGGTACAGTTTAGCTGAGGTGATGAGCACAAGGAAAGTCAAGAGTGAAGAGGAATTGTATCTAGACATGAAGTGTGGCAACCTAATGCAGCAGCGCATCACCCGCATACAAACTGACCAAGCTCACGAAATCTCTCGTCTCATACGCCAGTACATTACAATTGAGCAGCGTGTAACCGGACACACTCGAGGAGATAATCCTAAAGATCTGACCCTTTCTAGATGAGTTGTAATGAAAGACTTTGTAATTTTAAACAAATTTTCCAAGGTTGTCATATGAAATAGGATGCACTGTTGATTAGTAAACATGGCACCTGTCTCGTTCACAGTTGGTTGTAAAGGAGAAAATCAGCATCAACTAACTTGAAAAGATAACAGTTGTGAATATAGGTAGTTTTCCTAATTTTGATGTCATGAAGGACATTTTCCTAATTCTGGTAAGACCATATTTCTTCATATATGGGAGACCTGTGATACTTCCTCATGAAATAGTGCACCTGAAAAGGCAATAGCATAAGACTGCACAAACATGTGCCAATTATCCAACACAAAATTGACATTCCTAAAGCTCAAATGCACTGTTGTACATTGAAACTTGTGCTAAATGAGTAATTTTATTATGTTTATTGTTGGTCAGTGCTAGCACATGTGGCTCTTGCCTCCCTTAACTGTACAGAAGAAAACGGATTCAGTATTCAGTAATGTTACCATGTGAATTCGTGCATCTGTTTGTGATGCAGAGGGAGGTGCATATGCAACATGTTTCTGACCTGCCTTTCAAACTATTAGTGTGTGTCTTTTGGTGTATGAACAACTAATATTTGAGTAATTGTTGTGCAAGAGGAAAAATGCATGTAATGAAGGGTGGTATATATGAAGACTTAAGTACTGATGCCATATAACCTCTAAATTGTAAGTATTTGTCTGCATGGAATGAATATAACAACCAAGTGTAAGTGGCAATCTATAATTTTTCTAAATTTATTTCTTTAGGTAACTGAAATGGAGCAAGACAGTTTTACTCGTCAGTTTAACATCATATATGAATACCATGCAGAGCATAAATTCCGTTGAATGAAAGTGTATACATACTGTAATAAATTATTTATTAGTTTACTGTGCATGACCAAAATTACCTTCAGTGTAAAGCCAACAATAATAAGAAAAAGCTTTTCAGCAAAAAATGCATTTCTGTATCTAGATAATCAACGTATCTTGTGAACTGCTCAAATGTGCGAGTTTGTATATTGTATTGTTACTAAAATATACTAGTTTTTATTTTATTACAATTCTTCATGCTGTAACTGTAGAGCTTAGTAGCAATATGATAAACATTTATATTTTATTTTAATTTTATATGTACATTATTTTGTCAGACACAGTACAGGTAGATCCAAGAAGTTAATTAATTTTTCATTCCTATCCAAAATATTTTTAACAAGTTCATGCATGTCAAGATTTTTATTTATTTTTCAGCATGTTGGCTCAAAAATGTTCACCCTGTACATAAACTAATGTTTTGTATTTTCTCACATGCATTCATTTTACATTTTTAACATCTTAAAAGGCAGAATAAAAAAATAACTGTGGTGTTATCTTTTCCTGACCTAGCTTCACACACCTCAGTGCCTTGTTGCAGTACTGGGTTGTGCTATAAACAAAAAGTAATTTAACATTCATAGATGAGGTGGTCTCCCTCAAGGGAGGTTCCTTGATGTTAGTGAGGAGGGGTCTTTATCTAGGGAATTGGATCTGCTCCAATTTTGTGTATAAAGCCTGAATGCCTTCCATCTTCCTCTCCCCAAAGGCCCTGTAAAATCCCTACAGGTTTAGTGCTCCCTCATAATATAGATGAGAGGGTGAAAATAAATGCTAGGTGTTTGAATGGGGTGCAAGACTGAATGATGGATCTGATACAAAATGGGAGTTTAGTTCTGTTGATAAAACAGTTCTTTTAGTGTTCTGAAAGCAAATTTCAAACTGGTGGATGAATTTGGGAGGGTATGTTAAAGGAAATAGTGAGCACAATAGCTGATGAGAGTAACAAGTCTAGGCAAATATTAAATGTCACATGGAGGGAGTTGACATGTCACCAGATGGGTCTATGAAAGAAAAGGTGGATGATTTGTTGAACGTAGAAAAGTTTAGCACTTTGATTATAATAATGTATGTGGAAAAAGTTTATGGAAGCAAAAGAAAAAGAGGATAATGCACCAGAGTATAGTAGTACCAACACATACGGGTGTGACCCCTCAAGGGAGGTTCCTTGATGCTCTTGAGGGGCTCGATCTACAGAACTGGATCTGTTAGGTTCCCTGAATTGAGCCTGAATACCTTCCATTCTCCCCCCACATGTGCTGTATAATCCTACGGGTTTAGCGCCTACCCACGATTATAATATGGGTGCGAGGCATGAATTTTGAAAGCTGCAGTGCAAAGGGTGATAGAGGCAGCAGAAATTCTAAGTAATATGTGGTGAATATCATGGAGAATTCAGAGCTAAGGAGGGTTGTGATGGTTTTGGGATGTTGAGAGGATGGACAGGGAGAGGGTAGATAAATGATGGGGTGCTGTAAGAATAGGTCACTCCAGAAATGGGTGGAGGAAGGGGGATTGTCTTTTTGGTTATAATAATACATCCCAGGAATGGCTGGAGGAACAGGGTACAAAAGGGTTCGAGTTTTAGGGGGCTTGAGCAACCAACAGGCTTGTTAGAAGTGGAGAAATTTTTTTTTTTAATAGACATACTTTTGGAATGTGAAGGTAGCTTAAGGAGTCTAGGGAAAACATGTTTGTTAAACTTGAGTTCTGGTGGTGGGAAGGACAGTGCCTGCACTCTGGATGAGGGGGAATTTGACTGATGTTGGCACACTTCAGGAAACAGAGCAAATGTTGAATGTATTTTCTTTGATTCAATCCTGCCTTGGCAGATGAGACCAAAAAAATTACATACAAACACCAACTTCACCAAACCCCATGTGCAAAACTTATAAAGGTATACAAAATGTAGAAGCAGCAGTCATGGAATACATGACACCTGATGGGCTGGGCTCAGAATCTTAGATGGATGAAATGATCACAGGTCAAATAAGCTATTCTCCCCTCCTCCCCCCAACACATTAGAGTTGTACTGTATACCCACACTAGATGGCTCTGATTACAATGTTCACCTATGGAAAGTAGGTTTAATGCTTAACTTTGATAAACATAATACAGCTGGCAGGAATGTAGCTAATTGGTTTCCCTGAATCCCTTCATAAATGTTACCCTGCTCATACCCGTCCAGCATGCAAAGCAAAAACAAAAAAAAAAATCCACCCAATCCAACACTTGCATGGGCCCGTTGGATGCTTAAGCCCAGGCAATTGCAACCTTTATCCCCTTTAACCTTAAACTGACTCTCTACCCCTCCTCCCATCCCAGATTTAAGGACCCTTTTGGTCATCTTGTTCTGCTTCATCCTCTAAATGCCTAAACCACCTCAAATCTGCCTCAGCTCTCTGAATTAACCTTATTCCATTTAATCTATGCTCTTGAATTCTCTGAACATTACTCTAAAATATGACATCTCTATCCCCAGGCTCCTTACTGCAATGTTTAACACTTGTCAAATATCCATATAAAGGTGTTGGTATCACTATTCATTTACATTCCCCTTTTCTTGTCTCTGTAGAGGCATTACACACGTTCAGATATTTGGGAGTGGATTGGACAGCAGATGGGTGTATGAAAGGCAAGGTGTAAAAAAGTAGTGTTGTGGCATCTTCCTTTCCCTCATCCCCAACAATCTTGCTGTCTTCCATCAAGGTGGTGTGACCCCAAAAGAAAACATTTTCATCATTCACACCATCACTGTCTTGCCAGAGGGGGTGGTGATACTGCAGTTCAAAACTGCAAATATTCCCACCCCCTCCTTCAGAGTGCAGGCACTGTACTTCCCACCTCCAGGACTCAAGTCCAGCTGATAAGCTTTCCTGAATTTCTTCATATGTATCACCCTGCTTACCCTCTAACGACATATCAAGCCATAAAAACCATTTGCCTTCATTCACTATCTTACATGCTTCCTATATGTCTAAGCCCCTCACATAAAAAGCATTTACCCCCTCCCTCCAACCTTTCCTAGGATGACCCCCTCTCCCCACCTTCCCTCCACTACAAATTTATATGCCCTCCAAGTTATCCTGTTATGTTCCATCATTTCCAAATGTCCGAACCACCTTGACAACCCCTCTTCAGCCCTCTGGATAATACTTTTAGTAACCCTGCACCTCCTTCTAATCTCCACTGCCTCCTCCTTGCTGCAACATTTGCAACCCATGCTTCACTCCCATATAAGAGTACTGGTACCACTATACTCTCATACATTCCTCTTCTTTTGCTTCTTTGGATAACATTGTCTCAGATTCCTCAATGAGCCCCTCACCTTTCCCCCCCCCCTCATCAATTCTGTGGTTCACTTTCATAGACCCATCTGCTGAACACCTTTACTTTCCCCAAACTCCCTCCTTCCAATCTAATATCCAGTCTTCCATTACTTACATTTTTTGTTACCCTCATCGCCTTGCTCTTTCTTATGTTCACTTTTAATTTCCTTCTTTTACATACCCTGCCAAATTTATCCACCAATCTTTGCAGCCTCATCAGCAAAAACTAAAATAACAATTGCAACTACTCTCATTTTGTATTAGATTCAGCATATTTTAATCCTACAGCTCTA